>NW_009189584.1:0-13853 GCF_000690835.1 Fulmarus glacialis
TCCTTGGTGGCAACGTTCCCCCCCCGCATATACTTATTAGTGAATCACAAAGAACATCAAATTAAGTTTTTGGATGACATCAATGTTTCCTAGTTGTTAAACACTTTAAGAAGCTTTGGAAAAAAAAAAACCACGTATTAAAGAACTGAGCTTCAAAGTGGCTGAAAAATTGCTTTTGTATACATTTATAGTAATTAGAGCACTAGCAAAGAACAAGGACTCTCCTCACATATGTTAACACACTTGGAATTTTCTGACAATCTTCAAGACACAACCGTGATAGTAGTGGCAGGTCAATAACAACATTTCAGCGAGAACTGTGGACAACTTTGCAGCAGCAGATGAACACAACTTTAGCCTGAAAGCAACTGGGATGCTTAAGTTGGATAAGTGCACAATCAACACAGTATCAGGAACAGTGACATGAGCAATGAAAGGGATGTCACAAAATATGTCCATAGGGTTTATAATAGTGAGCTAACCCTCACTAGAAGAGTGAGATAAAACGTGAGTAAATAGCAAAGGTGAACAAGTACCGTTTTTAACACTTCTAGACTTACTGGATTAGAATGTGTTCATACCTAGATGGTACACACAGTGGAGGGGCAATGAATAAACAAATAAAGGAAAGAAGTCTGAGGATGTCTGTCAGCAGAAAAAGAAGCCTCTGACTGAGCACAGTACAGGTCTGACAGAAGGAATGAGGCTTGCATTGGGAGCTGCCGGCATTTTGTGCAAAGAAAATAAGGAAATAAGAATGTCTGTGTTGTGAGAAACACGTTAGGGCTCCACAAACATTCAAGACAAAAGAGACAAGCAAGAGAAAAGCAAGTCACTAATTTGGAATCCCATGAGCTGCCACCAAGTCAGGTAAGTAACACTGAGCACAACTTGCAGAGGAAACAGCAGTTACAAAAACAAGCCAGACAACTAGAGTACCCTGTAAAGTTGTCATCAAAAAGGGACACATCTGGGGAATCAGGTGACAACCCAAGATGAAAGATAAAGGGCCCTAAGGCTCAAAAAAGTCTCAAACAAGCAACAGTCAGATCTTGTGAACTTGTAAACAAAGAAAAGCAATGCTGTTGTTGCAGGAAAGCCTAACTGACCCATGGAAAAGCATATGAGCCATATACAGATTGAAATATGCAGACTAATTTAAGGACTCTTCATTATAATTCCTGAATTTTATTAATTGTAATGTTGCTTGTATATTCTCATTAGTATCACTGTTTTCCTGGGAAAGGAAGACACACAGAACTGTGCTTGAACATGCTCTTTGTAATCAACTAGAAGCAGCCATTATGTTATGCATATTCCTCCTGGATATAGATCAAACATGAAGGCAAAGGTAGATTGTATCTTTGTAAATATCCCATGCAGCGAGGAAGCTCATCACCTAACACAGGTGCCTAAATTATCCAGATCCCTTTAGTCACTGTTACAAATGTACAGGGCATTTACAAAGTGTTCTACCAAGAACAGAAGGAGTTTTCAATACGAATAGGGATATAAGTCAGGCTACTTCTACACTTGTGGAAAAATTACAACCGATACTCATTCCATTTTCCCATTCACACCTACACTCCTTTTCATCAGTAGGCCGCTAAGCACTCCAAATCAAGGTTAAGTATCATTATTCCCATTTTGAAGATGGAAAAAAAACCCAAACCCTGCACATGAAATCGTTTCACCAGCATCACCTGCAAGGCAATGGCAGAAATGGAAATTAAATTCAAGTTGAAAGAATCTTAGTGAACCAACACAGTGGACACAAAGATGTATGCCACACTGCCAACTTCAAGTGCTTTAAAACGTCGTGAAGCTAATGTAGAATGGTTTTCCATTCCTTACCCCACAAAGCTGGATTCCATCTACAACTGCCATTATCTAGGTTCCCTAGGGCACTTTCAAGGATACTTTCAAACTTTATTTTTTTGTTTTCAGCTGCTGATGTTTTAAAAAAGCAAAAAAAAAACCCCCAAAAACGCAACAACCACTGTGACATAACAATCACAAGAATGGGTAACAATGCCTGCCTTAGGAGCAGAAGAAATGCAGTTGCTTGGGCTGGATCTTTCCTTATTGACTTTTTTTTTTACCTTGGATCTGTTACATTCTACTTCCATGACTATCTCTATTTCTGTCAACTCTATTACAGAGATTTTGTACATACTAGTTTTTTTTTTATTATAAGGTCACAAACTCAATCTGCTTCGGTGACCTCAAAGAGCAGTTTCACAAACCCTCAAAGTCCTCACCCATCCCAAGCTACTGTTGCCTTTGAAAAGGACTATCAAATGTCATCTCATAGCATTCCTCGAGGCATCCGAATCTTCCTCTTGTGCAGAAGTGGAAGAATGAGGCACTGATCACCCTCTATTGCAGATACAATCCTGCAGGCAAGGACTAACCCAAACTCACACCTCCTCTTCTTCTCCCTCTCCCATCAGCACCTCTTATATATTCTGAGTCATAGGATACAGTAGTTGTTACATGGACCTACAACACCTTCTTTCCCCTCCTGTTCCCAGCAGCGACATAGCTGCATCCAGCCCTCTATACTTACCGAAATGCACTTAAATATTATATTTGGTACTACAACACAAAGAGATACCACAATTTATGACAATTTTTGCTTGGGGCTCAATTTTGGTTCCAGAAAACTCAGAGCCAAGCATTCCTAACGGTCCTAACTCCTCTAGCCTGTAACAGAGAAAAATTTTTCCCCTACCACATACAACAGAGAATTGCAAAAGGCAAGTTCTTTTTAGCAAGGTGCTTTCTAGATAATGGTCAGTTTATGCTGTTGCCAGAGATATGAGGCAGCTGCCCCCCAAGTAAGACTGGCATACATGACTACCCTAGATGCATCCTGTAAATTATTCATGCTTAACTCTTATTTGAAGTTTGTTGGCATTTCTTCTTTCTCTCCCCCTTTAAAACATATCGAAGTATTTAACTGATTCTAAACATAGGGTCAATCTTCCCCTTTCTTCCTCCGTCCCCCTGAAAAATTCAGGAACCTGGAAGTTTAGAGATTCGCCACACTAAAACTTGCTGAATACAAAACCTGGATTTCACTTTACTCAAAAAAAAAAAATCTGCAGGTCACATATATCTTAAGAAATTAAACATTTTATTCTGAAGGATATAAAATATCCCACAAACTTTGCCGCTGTTCTTCAGTTCTAAGGATAACACAAAAATGGTCTGGTATTAGAAAATTCACCCCTTTTCCATTTTTCCACCTCTAAATCCTTTATTTGTCTCTTGCCTCCTCCTTTCCAATCTCCACACCTTGTCTGCTTGTCTCATCTGGCTGACATGCTGAAAATAATCACATACCGTCCCCTGCCACTGCTGCCACATCACTTTATCCCTTAAACTCCCTTATCAAAGTGCTTTTGCAACATGCCCAGCGTTAACTACTCATGCAAGGCTCTCCAGTTACACCAGAAGAGTACCAAAACTCATCTTCCAGAAATCTTCTTACACTCCACTGCACTCACATTTTGCTCACCCCTTTCAGTCACAACTCCATGAGGTCTCCCCTGCTGCGCCCTTGGGCGGTGCTCCCACCAAGCTTCAGTCCACCTTCCCTCAGATCCCACCTACTCAGACTCTTTTAAAGTCATCTTGATCTGAATGGGAGCCATCACAACACCTGACAGATGAATAGATTTGGAATGCAAAGCAAAGGGGAGAAGGGGTGGGGGGTGGGGATCAAACAAAAAAGCCCATGTTCAGGCCACTGAGTAGCAGCCAATGAACAACACTGAAAGGGGGTGAACTAAAGAAATGCTTCCTCCTGAGTTTACCTCTATCTCTGCTTTCAGTGACACTATCCTCACCCTCTGCAGATACATCACTGCCTTGTTCCAACTGCACAAAACAGCCCGAAGAGGCCTGAGGGGCAGTGCTCATCTCGCATCTGAAAAATGTCAAGCAGATCTAGACTGCAACAGAAGGTGAGAGATGACAGAAAATGATGTAATTTTATTTAGCTCTAATTTAAGTATCTTAAGACCAAATTAACACACAAGTCCAAATACATATGCATGATAAACTGAGAAGTCACTCTTCTTCATAAGAAAACCTGTCACTGATCACTTGTCTTCCCCTCCACTTGCTAATATCTCTCTCCTCAGCATGCATTTTAAACATGCTTGTCATCCCGGTATCCCAGTGTAAATGCAGCATGCAAAGAAGCTCATCCCGATGGTTGGTGTGGCAGAAGCTTCGCTGCTGAAAAAGGCAGTCTAAACTTGAGGCAAGGTCTGTCCACAGAAATTCCTGTTTTTTCCACAGATCTTCAGAGCAGCGGCAGATGGGGTCTTCAGACTTGAAGGTCTGGGGCTGCTGGAAGAGCCCGGTACACAGCTCCTGCCATTGGGCACGTTACTCCCTTGCAGAGCCACACTCTGACTCGGTGCCCTTGCAGCCTGTGCTCACAGAGGCAGAGCCTTTCTGAAAAACAGGCATTACAGCCCTGTGTTTATACACGGGCTCACATGCCCTGCCCATTTCTCCCAGCTGAGCTCATGAAGCTGAATTTGCAATCACACATGAACAGCAGCAGCCCTTCTCCTGTCAAGGGCAGAATCACCCTGATGACAGCAGAGCTTGCAGACTCCAGGGGAGGTATTCGAACACTTCAGATGCTGCAGCACAAAAAGTTAGAAACACAACTGATCACAGAGATTGCCGTTTGGTTAAAAATTCTTTTTCTTCACATTCACTGCAGTGCAAAATCACTTACCCTTGCCTTAAGCTCTTTTAGCAAGTGTTTCCCTAAGGAAATATTTCTTACTACCCAAATCAATATCCACTGAAGTGGATTTAAGAATTTTAAAGGTTTTGATGTTTGCTATTAACATCAACTTGGATACCTACTCCGTTAAACACACATGCTTTCAGTGGTGATTCAATGCAAGAGTCTGTGTGCCCTCGCTAATGAATTTACTTCCTATCAGAATATTCTGTACCAGCTTCTAGAAGGTGTCACTGGATTGTCACTGTTTGTAGCAGAGAAATGTTTTATTATTAACTAGAGTGTTTGCCTGAAAGCATTAGGCTTCTTCCACCTATCCTATACCATCACCCTGAGATTCCTATCTACTCTTGATAGTTGGCACGAGCAAATCATCCACACTGCCTATTGGATCATCATGAAGCATTCAGAATAGAGAAGAAAGTCACAAACACTTTACATATGGTAAACATCACATTTTTCCACATTTCAAATGAAGAAATACCTCAGAGATTTATGAAAAGGTACACTTATTTTCTCTGGAAGCTTCTGTTTACCTAACAAACTGGATTTATGCCTACATTTTCTCAAAAACTAAACAAAATTTTCTAAGTTACAGTGCCTCTGCTCCCAAAATTAGTATGTCTATTAACTATACATACTTATGTTAATAATACACAATATGACTAATACCTAACTCTTAAATAGTTTCACATCATACGCATCCTGTGTTCACACATTCGTGCATCTTTCTTCATCAGTGAAAAGACTTAGCCACAGAGGGCTTGACCTCCTGCATGCTAAACACTCCTGGCTGCTGCTGCACAGGTGCTCAACATTTCACAGAACTGAGATCTACAACTGTATAAAGGTTTTTAACAAAACAAATGCATGTGCAACAAGGCATCAAAGACTAGCTATATACAGGCAAGCACATACTAAGGCCACTCTATAGCTAGGAAAACTGTATTAAACTATACACACAAATACACACTTATTACTAAAACTAAAAGGTATACATTAAGAGTTTTTCCATTTCTTGTGACTCTACTGCACCCTTTTTCCTAAAGTCAAAGGCAAAAAAGCAGAATGGATAACAGGGCAGCCTGTTGGTTACAGAAGGGCCACAGCCTTCTGCATCACCTATCCCAGGCAAAGATGTTTCTGCAGAAAGCGGCTCATGACTGAACCAAGGCACAACCCAGCCCAATTCAAGAATGTACAAGCAGATAGTCCCTGGAGTTAGGTTCTTCTGAAGCCTTTAAAATTTTGGTTCTTAAGGCTCACTTGACGAGGGAGAGGCCCCATCTCAGCTATGACATACATAAGTCTGAAGGGAAAAAAATGGCTAACTATGCAAAAACTGCAAACCATGTTCCTCATGACAATCCTTGAGGCCCAGAGTGTCAAAATACATATGAAGGACTTAACTTACACTTCCAGACTCTCAGAAGTGTAGAGACGCTTGGGGTGTTTCTCTATATTTTTTAAATCCATCAGCTTTAACTGATTCCAAAGAAAACCTTATCAGAATCAAATCTTATTTCCATCCTCATATATACCTCCTCCCTCAGAATGTATAGAAAAGCAAGGCTTAAAGACAGTATAAATGCAATTAACCTCACTTCACCTATCTATTCTGGGAAACTGAAGGTATTGTCTATCGAGCTGAACATATTTAAAGTGATGGACTCCTATGTGGTTTTAATCTTTTAAAACTTGCTATGTTGTTCTTAAATGGTAGATGAATTATTTACTTCAATCTTTATACAAATTCCTGTCTGACAAGTACTCATGTAGAAGAAAGTGAAGTTTTAAAATTAAGGAATCTGATAATCCATTCCATATGAAACATTCCAGCTGTCGAATGTGTTCACTGTGTATCACAAATGCTGCCACGGCAGAGTTTCTAACTCAGCTAAAATTTGCAGGATTTCATCCTTATGTTTTATGGTGGGGTTTTTGGTGGCTTGTTTGTTTGGGTTTTTTGGATTTTTTTACATTATCACTTAAGTTATTAAATCTTTCAAATTCTTCTTGCATATTTCCTTATTTAAATTTTACTGAACATTTTAAAATCAAATATGAAATAGTAATTTCATTGTATATGATTAGGCAAAATCCACCAACACCTTTTACTCTAAGAGAAAAATTTTCTTTAAATAAGAAAATAGATTTAGTATATTTACATGTCCTTAGCTAATACTTTGCACTTGCATAAAAAAACATCTCTAAAGAAAGTTTAATTCCTCATGAAAGACATACTGAACAGTGATTTGGTTTTCTTCCACAGCACTTTGTAAAAAATCCATTCACAATAGTGTAGCATGAAATGTTTTAGGATACTTTTTTTTTTGCTACAGTACTGCTTTTCCACAATTTTTCAGACAGAGCAAGAGAGAAGCCGAGAGAAGTCCATTTGTGTGCCTGATGATTTACTGCACTTTATGAACTCAGAAGTTTGCTAGCTTTATTTCCCTTGCGAGCAAGGTTCATCTTAAGAAATCCATACCAGCTTCATCTTCCATGCTCCACGTGGGAGCTCCGTGACTGAAGCATACTGCAGACGGCGTTTACACAGCAGCTAACCAGCACTGAATCTCTTTGCATTATGCAGTAATTACTATTTTCTTCACTAACCAAAAACTCCCTAAATTCAGTGATTGCACCTTGGTTCTTCCCTCTCCCTAAAACTGAAAGCTGCTGACCCTCATTTTAGAAGGAAAGGAATTTTCAAGTCTGTTGTGACACAATGCTGGTAACTTACAGTGAAAGGATCACTTGCATTACAGCTAGATGACAGGCAGCTTTGGACCCAACAGCTCAAACTAATGGAAATCAAATCAGCTGAGGGAAGACAAAAGACATTTGAGACGCATACGTGTAATAAGTTTTGACAATTTACAGCAGAGTGGGAAAAAAAACCACAAAAAAGTATAAATTAGGGGAATTTCTACCATTTTTCCTTTTCAGTTCCATTATATAATAGCTCATGAAGGGATATTTGTAACTTACTCAAAAATTTCTCAAAACTAAAATCTTTACATAGAAAATCTCAACACAAATTTCATTATCTAGATGCAACATCAGTAACTTAAGATTAGGAACAAATCATTCTTCAAATGCATCAATCCACTTCTTCATTTCAAATCCTGGTGTGAATGAAGACTCTGGCTATCCAGTAAATAGGTTAAGACAAAGTAACAAAGACCCTTGCAAAACCACAATTTCTTATACCAAAAGCGAAGCTCCCAAGGAAGGAGAAAAAATTTTGGAGTGATTGTGGGATGATTCCCACACACAGAGAAACAGCAGGACTGAAATACCTTTTGGTTGACATTTTGTCAGGGAGCATGTAACTCAGTTAGTTCCACAACAGCAAACTGCATTCTTATACTCTAAAAATCTAAGCTCTTCATTACACTGATTCAATGGGATAATTACAAATAACCAGTTGTATGCACTAGCTGCATTCAACAAAATGGAAAAATTTACAGATGTTTGATAAACACACATTACCACTTCAGACTTCGTAGCTAAAGCTGAAGAAATTCTTTACTCTCTCTTTGCAATGCAGGCACAAATACACAATAGCTATGATATTCCTTGGACACTGCCCTCCAGCTGTTTGCTCATCCAATACAAAAAATTCCTTTAATTATTATTTTGGATGAACATACTTGATATTTTAAAAAATGTTTTCTTATTTATTTCACTGCAAAGAATGCAAAAGAAAAAAGCATCTGATCCCTATTGTCCTTAGATCTCTTGCAGTAGCATAACAAGGCAAGAGGAAACCAAGACAAATTAACATATAATTCAATTGGGTTCCCCTTTCTCCTGCATCTCAGAACAACCCTTTGCTGAAGTACAGGCTGAATTTTATCTTTTCTGAAAGCATTAATGAGACCTCAAGATTATCGTACACAAAGGATATATGCTAGCAGCTCCAAGTCAACTCTTGCATGGCATACCACACAGTTTCTAAATAACAGCATTTAAACTTAATGGGGAATGTTGCAAACAGTATTTCGAAAGGTCAGAATTTTTAAACTTTCACACTTTTGAAATCTAATTATTACAAAGTAAATCGAGTGGTTTCTTAACTTTTCCCCTTTATTCCTGTTAAAACAAATTATGCAAAGTTACAGCATAAAACATTTATATTTCTGTGCTTTGCTATGCATGCAAAATATATTTTTCCCCTACCTTTTCCAGAGGCGATACCTTAGGGCTCAGGCACGCAACCAAGTTACCATGGGTCCTATGAGCCCAAAAAACAGCTGATGGGCATGCTCTAATAGCAGGGAAAATGCAGGATAAGGCAACTCTGCTGAAACACCCTTTATTAAATCAACCTCCCTTGCATTTGCCCTGGGCTAAGAGCACACAGGGAGACATGCCGCAATGTGGTTAACTTGGTCCCATGCCTTAATGCTTGGCCTTGACAGTGTGACTATTGGACAACTCCATGTTAACTGGAGTCGGAGACTGAGGAAAAAGGCAAATATCTCTATCCCTGGCCTCCACCTAAAACCCAGTCACCAAACCAGCTGGGGTCTCAGTAGCTACAGCATTTCTCTACTGCTTAAATTAATTGTAGAGACAAAAGCAGAAATCTGTAGCCTGTGTCTAAGGCAGAGAAGGACCACACTACCTGCCTGCACAAGAACCTCTCCCCTACCACTGGGCTCAAGCATAGGCTAGGACTCTGCTCAGGGTTAGGAAAAATAATAGTTGAAGAGCACTCTTCCTTGTCTCAAATGGATCTTTCTTCAAGGATACATATAAACACACAGTCAAGTCTTTTATATTTCCTTGTTATAAATCCAACTAAACCACA
Organism: Fulmarus glacialis; assembly: GCF_000690835.1. Classification (NCBI taxonomy): domain Eukaryota; kingdom Metazoa; phylum Chordata; class Aves; order Procellariiformes; family Procellariidae; genus Fulmarus; species Fulmarus glacialis. The sequence goes on from NW_009189584.1 coordinate 9,597, forward strand.
TTTAGACATGGACAGTCTTACGCTCTGACTTACTTTCCTCACAGGGCCATCTATAGCCTCTGGATTCCTAATTGTCTTCCTCGGGACACAGCTAAGCTCTCCAAAGGTAACCAGATAGTAGACTGCTCAAAATGAAGCTTTCCTATACCTTTTCAAAAATGCCTACCAAGCAGTTCATGTCTTCTCTCCTTTGCATCTCTTCCTTTCTTTTGGCCAAAGACAAGACAGACAGTATAAAACAGAGCAGTAAAAAGTTACAGCAACACCTGAAAATCCAATGAAAACTTTAACACTGTTAAGTACCCTTTCTTTGACAGACTTCAGAATGAAACTGGCAGTAGTGTCACATTTTCTATGAAAAATGTACGACTTGGGGCAGAAATGTTCAGCTGCCAAGGCAATATATGTGTCTTTATGAAAAGTTGTATAAGAGCAGACTGAACAGCTGCCAGCTCCATTATATACATGAAAGCCATAGTTTAGAATTTAAAAATATTTTTATTAAGACAAGAAATAAAAAAAAGACTCAAATGCATGCCAGCATTATCTGTTAAATGCTAAAGCTTTCAAGTGACCTTTACTTTCAGGTGTTAATTATGCATCAGACAGTCTTCCAAGATCCTGCTAAGACAAAGCAAATCAATATAGATACTTTCCCCAAGAAATAACAGCCTTACTTTACAACAGCGTAAGTCTGTTGACAGCACTGCATATTAAAGTCTGAAATAATCCACTGGAAGTAGCAGTTTCTCCGATACTGTTGGCTTAAGAGTTAGCCAGTAATTGCACCTGATGAGTACAGGATACTCAGCTGTTCCCAGGTTGAAACTATTTGCTGACACTGAAGATCATGAGATTATTATTATTTATCATGTGTCAATGAGATAAAACTGTAATATATCCAAATACAACACATCTCTCCCAAAGTATTTACCTTAGAAAGGTATTTACACATTAGAAAGATAATAGAGTTTATCACACCACAGTGAGTAATTACATAAACTCACTTCAAATCAGGATCTGTTTCCTTAGGAGTCACTGTTTGTTCGAATAACGTAGAGACACCAGTTTTGCAAACCAAACTTCTCCTGAACCAAAGGAACTACCTTTATTTTCTAAAGTCACTGCTGAGTCCCTATTTTAAAAAAAGCTTTTGGATTAAAGAAGAATATTAAATATATATTGGACTTGGAAATTCCCAGCTTGGTAAACTACTACAACAAACAGCATATTCACATCCTTTTTTTTTCAGATCACCTATTTGTAAGCTAAAGATAGGATCAGTAGCAATGCCTTTAAAAAAAAAATACTGCCGTTTACAAAGTTCAAAGCCTATTTGTTGCTTTGCTGATCTAGTATCTTTTTGCTTCCAAGATGATGTTGGTTTCCCCAGCAGCAGTGTTCTGTTAAGGAGAAAAATATACCGCAACTACAAACTAAGGTAGCCTTTGATTAACATTATCAGAAGGTGATAATATTGACTAGCAGTAAGGACTGTGCATGTTAAACACAAGCCTTAGGAGAATTCTTACACCATCACTTGTGTCTGTTTTTATTTACTAAAGTCTGTGCATATTTCTTAAATATACATTTCTATAACCAATCATACTACACTCTTTTATATCAACCATTGCACTAATCATATGCCATGCCTACAACCTTTGCTTACAAGTAACTCCACATAACTACAACCTTTGCTTACAAGTAACTCCACATAACACTCGTAACTATTCATATTTAATTTCTAAATTTTTTTTTTTAATAGTTTGCCTAAATACTTATTTTAGCTACTGTTCCAGACTGGTCTGAAAAGGAAGGTAGTCTTGAATTAATTTGTTCGTTCATAATAGGTAGGTATTCCTCCTTACCACTCATCGCCAAACTAGCGTATTTTAACTCTTTCTTTACTTGACCACACAGTATTAGTCTAGGTCAAAACTATCAAGGTGGAGTAAAGCAAGCATAGAGTCTTGAAATTTCCTTCTTTCTTCTGAGTCTGCTTTAGACTGTCATTTAAGTCTGAAGTTGTATGCAAAGCATCTTTCCCATGGTCAACAGCCACTATAACAATAGACAGTAAAACTGCCTGGAGCTAGCGTTGCTATTGTTCCCTGGGCTTTCAGGAACATTCCTCTAATGGAGCCAAAGACACACAAAGTACCCTGATGACCAATAGACCTAGAATAACCCGTAGGATCTCCCTTATCAGAAAGGACTTTTCAGAGCAGAATCAATGAGAGTTTAGACTTTCTGCTCCATGAAACAAGCAGCCGACTAAGAAACATTCTTCCACGTCTTTTGTCTGTTGTTGAAGATAAGATGAAATTTATATTTTAATCTGGTATGCCCCACAACATGCCAGCAATACATTTTTCTCTGCTGGACTTCTTTGGTTATTCTCCCATATTCTCTGAACCAATTCTATCTTCATTAGGAATTTAATTTTTAACTGTGCAGTCTCACCCCACTGTAAGGTGGTTTACTCTTCCGTGAAAACAGATCTACTGCTGAAAATGGGGTATACTACACAGCCAAGGCTATCGTGCCACTGCTTTTTTGAAGAAATGGCTATTACTTGAAGAACAGCATCTGCTTCTCATGATCTTCTAAACCGTTCAGGAACCTACTAAGTGGGCATTCTGAAAATGGCAAGTTAAATGGATAACCCCTACAGAATTCAGAATCATACCCTTGTGGGTTTTTTCTTACATTCTCCTCCAACACAGACAGACATACTCTGAGCATTACCTACTGGACATTTACGCTAAGGATGTGGTTTACATGCACCATCTTTACATGCACCATCTTCTCTGGTGCTTAAGCAACCTTGCTTGGCACCATCAGGGGAAACACTCTTTGGCTTAGCACTAAAAGCTTGGGACCTTCTCCTAAAAGCACATTTCTGATGGAGGCCAGCAGGTCTCTTTTTTTACAAAGCAGCCAAAACAAAGAGGGTTGCATCCAGCCCCTTTTTACCCAACTGTTAAAGTGTTTGAACACCTGCCTGAGAGGGTTCAATATTCAGCCTAAAGAGACGAAAACATTACTCTCTTCTCCTCACTGCTTCTTCCATCTAGAGCTGGGAATGCAGTTTCCTTTCTCAGCTGAAGCTGTTCTGCTGCACACTAAATATTTAAATAGCAATTAAATCAAAGTGAAGAGTAGTCTCTAGCCTAGGTATAAAAATAAGTTCACTTACTTTATATGACGTTGCTACCAGAGCAGCAGCAAGGTATTAGGATCCTCTTCCACACAGGCTGCTCTCAGGAAGAAGAGTAAACTGAACTCGCATCCCCAATGAATACTTAAGCCACCAGGCTCATTTACAAGGGCAAAAAAACCCCATATATAATGCTGATATTAGCTGTACTTTACAATACGATGGCAGTTATTTCTCTGTTGGGCCAACAGCCCAGATTCAGACATACAGATAGGTCTACTGAGAGTATGTGCACTTGACAAAGGAGCAACACCGAGTTACAGGTTTGGAAGAGCTCAGGTGCACATCTGTTACTGAGCTGCTCAGATCTGCCAAGCCGATGGGCTTCTAAGCTCATCCAAGAACAGATTCTGGGAATAAAAACAGTAATCCTACAAACTTTAGCTGCCTTGAGGATTAAAATCAACTCAACAGTTCATCATAGCAATTGTGATATTGGGCATACAGATCCCAGTTCCCTTTCCAGATCTGACCTTTAGCCCACGCCTCTATTCTGTGTCTCTGCCTGAATGTATACCAGCACGCAAATAACAGCTTCCCTTGCTTGTCACTATCGTATACTTGTGGGCAAACAAAAGCAAAGGGTTGCTGGGGAAAGAAAAGAGGAACGAAACCCAAAAGATAATTAACGCCATAGCCGTCAGAATGAGAGGCTAAAGCTTCAGGTGCCCGACAGAGCCTGAGGAAACCCTGATGCAGCAATGCTGCCAGAACCATCAGCAGAGCCGTGATGACTTGTTAGCCTTTCAGTGGGAAAAGGCACCTGTAAATGCAGTCCGCAGCAGGCAACAAAGGATATTCGATGGTTTACAGCCACCGTGAACATTAAACAAGCCCACAGAAGTTACGAGGGCGCCGAAAGACAAACCCAGAACCGACCCAGGAGGGGGATGTCCACTGCCCACAAGCTGCTCCCGTTTCACACAGCACACCACCACAGCTCAAGAGGGAAACAAGCAGCGAGGGGACCTGAGGCAGCCCCCCGCCCTCACCCCACACGCAGCCCCTCCCCTCCAGGACCGCCCTTCCCGCAGCCC
>NW_009189585.1:0-1527 GCF_000690835.1 Fulmarus glacialis
TGGGCCCGGCCATCCAGCCAGTTTTTTTATAGCACAACTCTGAGATTTGGGGGTTCAGATGAGGCACGCTGTGCCTGCTGCAGACAGAGTAAAGGTATTCTGAGAGGGAATAGAAAACATCCTCCAGTGATCTTGGAGCCCAGCAGAACCTTAATATAAAAAGGATGTGATATAAATAGAACAAAAACAGTTCTATCCATACCTGTGAAATGAGAGAGTTTTTCACTAGTGTTATTATTGAAGATGTAAAATGAACTGTGCATGGGCAGAACCTTTCCAACTAAATACCTGACGTTGAGCCTGAACCCCATACTGGTGAATTCTCTCTCTGATGGCTCAGTGATCTAAAATGGAGCCTGAATTAGGAGCAAAGTTAGCTATTGTCCTTGGCCTTAACAGCTACAGAAAAGCTTCTACGTAGTTTGACTCTAGAGATGTGCAGGAAGCAAGGGAGGTTTATAACATTCAACGCTGAGATTTATGTTTTCCTAACTGTGCTAATATCATGCGGTTACCAAAAAAAGCGACTGACACAAGGTAAAGTGAGAGCTAGGCTTTTTATATCAGTCATTGCCAGATGCTGGCTTCTCAGCTAAATGTGAGTTCCTGCTAGCTCCACAGCTGATTTTGCTAACTGCAATAGCAGTATGTATGCTCTTTTCTTCCACAGATAGGCCCTAAGGCTCATTTTGTTATTCCGTGTGTTGTGCTTTTTTTCTTTTGCTTTTTCTTCAAAATGAAAATCCTTACTTAAAGGTAACTTTACTTCTTTGTGTGTATGTGGGGTGGGAAGGGTTTTAAAAATCACATTTTGGGGCGTTTTCCACCTGGGAATGCCCTGAGTCTTTATGGACTATGGGATAAAGAAGCCTTACACATACCCTCTGTGTTATTCATCTTGAACTGGATGTAGAAACTCCAGTGGTGTTGGTATGGGAGAAAATAGTTTTCAGCAAAGAACAGAGTCATGGTTTGTAGAATTACTTTCTGCTTATCTAATAAATTTGCACATAGAAACCCCATCAGGAATTAATGCATTTTCTACACAAGGGCTGTATTCCCAGTGCACTATATTTTAGAGCAAAGCAGGACAGGTACTGAATGAGAATATTTTCACTAAAAGAAATGAAGTCTAAAAGAAAGAGTTATGTCAAGAATAGGATAAATTCAGAGCTCCAATGGAGTCAGTTGCCAATTTTTGTAAATTATGAATTAACCAGCACAGCAGAGTTTTTTCTGCTCATTCTCAGTGTCAAAGAATCTCTAGCAATAAGAGGCAGGCTCCTGATTTTCATGCTGTATGAAGAGGATTACATCTCCGGTAATTACTAACCCCATGATCCATCACTAACAAAAAAATGCACTGCCAGTGATTTTGTATTCACTGCCTGGCATCAGGTCTAGATTTTGCTGTTATCCAGGAAGCATTTTTACTTAACGTACAAACTTTAGGATTAGTATTTTTGTGTTCTTTTATGGACAATAAGTTGTTTTCAGTTTATTTATTAACAGAATTTACACCACAAT
>NW_009189585.1:1551-29475 GCF_000690835.1 Fulmarus glacialis
GTATTGTAAATTATTTCCAATGTATCCAGTTCCTGGGTTTCCATTAGACAAGAAATGACTCTTGTAAATGAAACTATTTACCATGCCAATTACTAACACTATGATATCTTATTTCAGATTATATTAATCAGAGAAAATGTAACCTTGAGTTACATCTCTGGTCTGGAAATCTAATTGAAATGGTGGCCAAAAAATTCTTATTTCTCTTCCTTTTGAACCTATTCTAGAAGCTGCATAAAATTATATAGCAATCTAAGCATTAAGCAGGGAGATAATAACTGACATTTCAGATCTACTAATACATAGTTATAAATCAGATATTTTTATATCTCAGCAGATTTATTAATCTGAAAAAATTCATTTGGAGCAGTGGGATTTTAATAATGATATTCATATTAAATTAATTTCTGAGGCTAACGTCTTGCTAACGCTACTCTAAATCTTTTTTTTTTTTTTTTTTAATAAGGGAGACAGCTACACAGGAACAAAATTTTTTAAAAAATCCTTAAGAACATCGCATACCTACAGTGTTGCCATTTTTATGAATAAGGTACACCCTTGTTTTGTTAAGGCTGTCTGTGCTATTTTAAGCCCATGATACTTCCCATCACACTGTGCAAATGCCAGGTGTGAAATATAGGTTCAATTTAAGCCAGTGGGACTCTTTTCACTGACTTCAGTGGGGCTAGGATTTCTCCCCATGAATTCAGCTTTCAGTATCTTGTTGTTTTGACTTCATATACAGCCAAAAGCAAGGGTTGATGTACGAGTAACACTTAGCCAGTAGTAGCCCTAGGAAGTACCATAACACTTCTCAATCATAACGTCTTTCCTACTTCTTCTTTGCTTTCAGGGGTTGTAATTTGCTGCTCATCTACAACAATATTAAATTGCTTTACCCTTCCTGCATATGCACTTAGCAACTCAAGTTCTTTACATTGAATAGTGGAATCATAGACTAGTTGGAAACGTATTTCCAGCCTATTCCTCATATGAGTCTTTTTGCTATGTGGGAAAGGAATAAATGAGCTGTACTTGCTTTATGCTATAGAGATATAAAATAAATTCCTACTATTTTTCAGTGAATGTCGTGATAGGAGATGTAGCCTGATCAGTCTCCTCCAACAAGGCTAGAAGTGTGAAGTATCCTTTACCATCAAACAAGTATTATGCATGACTAAAAAGTGAAAATATTGTATCTTTTATTTTTTGCCAAAACTTTTCAGTGTTTCACCCAGGCTGTTTTCCCCGCCTTTTTCTTTTCTCCAGATATGTTTTACAGGAGTAGGAAAGGATGGGAGAGAATAGTATTTCTAATCAAACTTTGGGCTTAAGGGATCGTACAAAATTTCTTAGTTTGTATCTTCTTTAAATGTTATTGCTAAAAGCAGCCAGATTGACATCCCTAGAGCTGAAACTATAGGACCAATAAAATACTCTGACTGGTTTTCAAGCTTTGCTGTATTTTCTCTCTTACATGTTTCTTGGTCAAATATTCAGTCTATAGGTACTGATTTTCAATACCTATCTGCCTAAGTAACAGTCTTGTGGAATTTCGTAAAAAATACACAGAATGAATGCAAAGTCTTCAAAGCCAAATGGAGAACTGGACCAAAATATTCAAGGACCATTCTCCCTTTCTCCTACTGTGCAACAGTTTCCAGAATTTAAGAAAACAAGTTTAACTACCTTGATGCCATTTCCTAAAGGAAAGCAAACAAGACTAATCTTTCATTGGATTTAGAAAAATTGACCGAGAGTGAAAGAAAAGTACATGGAAATTTTTTAAATACTCCTATTTTTGTGAATCTGGTAGTGACTCTTGCTTCTACGGCAGATTAATGAAAAAACTTAATATGATATGGAAACTGCTTCAAAGGGAGTTGGAATTCTCCCCAAAAGGATTTCTTTTTCCCTGATACACTGTCTAAGATGAAAAATTACCAGTTTCAGGATATCAGGTTTCTAATTTAGTGTCTGAATCTAAGGTAGGTAATTAGGATCAATAATACCTATCATGGCTCACAAACACATTCTAATGTCTGTCTCATTTTAATCCTTTTGCATCTGAAACCTTTCCAACCTCGAGGAGTCATGACAGCGTGTAATACATAATCTACATTCATATGTTCTGTTCAATATTGTAACAGCCAAAGCCATGGTGAAGAGAAATATTTTATTCAATTTTGAAGAGAGGAAGCTTATTTTAAAGTTATATTTATTGAATACAATGACCTAAAGAGAAAAGTAGCAAAGGCATAATTTGAAGCCAGTACTGAAGTTACCCAATTTGTGTTCAATAGAGAAGTAGCTGGAAGAGGAGATGATTTTGGAGAATGATGTGGTACTTCAAACATCAGGGAAGTCTCAGAGGCACTGCACTACAAACTGACCTAGTATTCCTCAGGCTGTTTTCAATGGCGTGGTTTTATTACATGTTTTGGTACCTAGGACTACACTGACAATAAAGTCCTTCAGCGTTTTATGAAGGCGTCGGAATAGCTAAAACGGAATAAACTTCTTCCTCTTCGTCCCCTGTGTCTGTTCCCTGGGTGTTATGGAAATAATCCTTCCATTGTGGACGAGGGGGAGATAGGCATTTCAGTGTGAATTAAACACCTAACATGATCAGATATTTTTAAAAATATCTTTAAGCTTGCATATGCATTTCTAGATATTTTTAAGTACCTACTATCTTTTGGAAAAAACCTCTCAGCTGGGAGCATGAATCTTGCTGTATGACAATTTTTTACAAATGGTGCTGAAGCATTTAGGTCACTTCAGTGTTCTTGCAAATATTAACCATGGCTAAAAAACCAGCCATGGTCCAAGAAATATAATTCACACCTGAGTCATAACACCTTACTGGGATACAATACTGGACTTCATGACAATGTTCACAACATTATAAATGCCATATGGCAGTTATCTTATAAATTAGCACATGTTCTTTTCATGATACATTACAAATTCTCGCTAGGTTTTGTCTTCTCCCTACCTGAATGGGGCAAAAATTATAAGTTATATGGCATTGTACCATAAAATAAAACTGCAATAAGGGATTCTGGAAGACAGGAAATTACAGCCAGTTCTCAAGAAAATCCACTTGTACATTAGGGTGCTGCCATGTCTTTGTTTCTAGTGGATTTTCTTAGTAGCAATGCCTCAGGCCTGATTGATAGATACGTTTAATACTTTGCTCACTTAGGTATGCAGCTGTGTATTGACCAGCAGCTAGCTGATGCCATAGGAAATTATAGCCAGTTCTCAAGAAAATCCGCTTTGTACATTAGGGTGCTGCCATGTCTTTGTTTCTAGTGGATTTTCTTAGTAGCAATGCCTCAGGCCTGATTGATAGATACGTTTAATACTTTGCTCACTTAGGTATGCAGCTGTGTATTGAGCAGCAGCTAGCTGATGCCATACTGGATGCAGTACATCTGAAAAAACACTCTTGACATGTTTGACATAAATTAGTCATATAAAAGGCATCATTGCTAAACTGTCTGAACATAAAACAAAGTTCACTTAATATTGCTGAATGAGCTGGTCAGGTAAGAGTCCTCTAGCTGTCCTTATTCCATCAGTAAACACAACTAGAAGAATTATAGGGAGAGACCAGGCAAAATGCAATATGCCTTTCAGCTGAGCAGAACTTAGTGGACCTGGTATAGGATCTGATGCTTCATTCTTGAAAGTGCTTGAAATCAATGGCAGTTTTGGCTAAATAGGAGTTATCAGACTCTTTAGCACTTAACTATGTGAAACTCACAGTTAAGGCTGAATAGATGTATTTACTAAGCAAAATCTAGATTTTTGGAAGTGTGATCATGATAGTCTGATGGAAAATCCTAAAAGGAACAAGGCTCCATTTCACACCTGCAATAAGAGACAACGTGAAAGGGTGGCTGAATCAGTTCAGCTGGGAAAAAAAGGGGTGGAAGGGAGAGAATATTTTAAAAATACATCACAAATTGAATAATGTCTCTTAAGTTTAGCCACCTGGAAGTTAGGAACCAATTCTCAACTTGTTCACTAGCTTCCTTTTATACTCAAGAGAAGAGGTAGATACCCCTTGGCCATAAGCACCACCTGCCTTGAACTTTTACTTTAGGAATGGTTGGAGTGCTCTCTGAATATGTTTACCTCTATTGATTACAGAAAGGGTCTGCAAACAACAAATTTGTTTAGAAACTTATTTTTAACCTTCTTAAATGTAGTGGGATGAATCCCACCTCAAGCGTTTTAAAATTGCTTTCTCGATAAGACAGGTGTCTAAGATAATTTAACTAATGAAAGACAATGCAGTGAAACTGCGTTTTGCAAATGTCCAAAGAGTTGGCCACAACCGTAAGCTGATTTTTTTCAAAACCATTTAGAGAGCTGAGACACATTCCACTTTGTAGCTCAGTCTTAATCCTAAGAGAAGTTACTAACTGCTGACCTCAGCCGCATTGGCTGATTCTCAGCTCCTTTCAAAAATTGTTACAGCCAGGATGTCAGCTGACATCATATATAAGCACGATAACTGGAAGACATTTTCAGTGTAATAAAATCGGTTTTATTTTATGGAAGACCTTTTCTTGAGTAGCTCTGTTAGCATGCACTTATTGATCTATGCCCTCTTTCTACCTTTTTTTACCTAAGTTTCTAAAGTTTCTGCTTTTCTTTTTTCTTTAAAGGACTAATATTATCACTTTCATTAGAGCTCATCAAGTCCTGAAACTAAACTTAAGTAGCAGCATTCGACTATTGGGCAAAAAGGAAAAGTCTGATTCTACCACGCCACACTGAACAATGTGTACCTCTGGCCCATGTATTTAACACCAGAAGTCATTTTATTTTCTGCAAAATATCCCATAGGCCTGTTTGGTTTGTTTTCACAGAAGACTTACCTAACAGCAGACAAGGCATATTCAGATAGCTAATGAAAAGAGTCATATACTAATTCTGTTTTTTCTTTGAAATAGCAAGGCTAACATCAGTTCTGGTCTGGAAAACATGTAGCTGTGGGCAAAATTTCAAGTTAATGTGCTCTTTGGAGAGGAGTTTTGTTGTTCTTTACCAGCTAAAATTGTCTGTCTGTGTCTGGTTCTGTAACTACCCTCCCAGGGGATCAGGAAAGTGGCTCCTCATGCATAGCTGTTTCATGGTAAAGCTATCTGAAGACACATTCACAGGGCAAATCAAATGGTACAGTTCAATCTTAGGGCTAGAATAACTGAGCTACATGAATCTCTAATGAATCATGGTTTGTTTTCCTTTGTTTTGTACATAGTAGCAGCAGTAAATACCTGAAGTGATTTTCACAGCTTTTACAAGAGAAGACATTTTGGCCTTCCTCAAGAAACACATTCTCATATGATTTGTCATGTCCAAAAGATTCACAAAAGGCATGACACGGCCTTAAAGGACAAATTAGAAAGAACTCAGTTTGACTGACAAGAGGAAAGCAACTTTTGTCTGCCTGACCCATGTCAAGTATGGACAATGAGCCAATGTAAAGGTCAGTGTGAACGACAGCCATGGGGAATTTCAGCCTTCCAAAGATGAAGCAATAAGGCCAGCAGTTGTGAAGTCTGTAAAGCCTGAAATGAATGAAACACTTTCTGAAACTCATTTTACACTTAGCAGAAACTCAAGTGTCTAACATGTTTCAACACATTTTCTGCAAACTTTTTGACTTTGCATCACTAATGGCATTTTAGGTCAAATTATTTGCTTCATTTTCCTCTATGCAGCAGGCAGATATCTTTTACAATGGATAATTTTAGAAGCATGCCTCCTAATTTACTGAGATGGATTCAATGTTCCCACAAACATGTCCTAACTGCTTAGTCACTCATTAAGCCACCAATATTATTGCTATGAACAGCCTGGAGAAGGAGATAATTAGAATTCCGTTTGCTTCAGAAGTTATGTGAACATATTCATAGCATAGAGTTAGATAAAAGACAATCCAGAGAAGAAAAAAGTATATATTTTATGTAAAAAAAAAAGCAGTCTGAGGGGATTCAGGCAGTTTTGTGTGATGTTTCAGATATGCATGTGCCATGAAATGCAAATGTCCTTCGTATGTGTGGGCATGAAAACAGAAGTTGATAAAGAAGCAAAATACTAGCTGACTAGCTTTGCTGACTCCAAAATTGTCTGCTTGAATGTAACCCGTTTGTTGCAATTTGATGACTGAATAAACTCTATTACTGCTTATCATAACTTCCGTGGCTGTGTCATCTCAAAGACAAACTCAGTGAGGATCAGACCACTGATGTGCTAGGTTCTGTGAAAGTGAATTGGAAGATATGACCTCTCCCTGGAACAACTCAAGATTCAATTTTAGACATAGGAGACAAGTGTAACAAACAATAGCCCCATCTCACAGTTTCATCTCTAATTATTTGCTTGCAGAGTGCAATAATTCATTGTGGGCCCACACTTCAGTGGTAAATTAATACTCCCACTCCCTGTGCTGGCTCAGCTATTGTGACTATAAGACCAGAATTAAAGTTCTGACCCATGTTTTCAAGCATACTTCCACCCTACTCACACTTCAGTGGCTTCTACAAGAAGGTAAATTCATTATGCATTCTGAAGAGGAGATGCAATCTGAGTTACAGTCTACCAGTGTCCCAAAGGGAAACAAATAAAAACAATCTTTCTGAATATGTTGCGTTTTTACACTAATTATTTCCACTTTAGTTTTTACCCAGAAAAATGTATATAATATTCTTGAAGACTAACATACAGTAACAGTGGAAATAAATATTCCTTAGACAACTGATAAAGTTGAAGGTTCTTAGCAGTTTGTAAACAACTTAAATATTGCATGGCATGTAAAAAGGCACAAAAAAGGAAATTGATTCCAAAACTGAAAATGAGAAAAACAAAATCCCAATAAACTAAATTAACAAAAATCAAGAAGGGCAAGTTTGTACCGGTGACCTTAGCTGACCTCCATTAGAGGGTAATTACTACCCAATCAATAGTCCTTATGCATAACTACGGACACAAATGGTCAATGGAAAGTGATAAAAGAATGGTGATCAATAAACATTACAGTCTGGCATACAATTGTTCAAGAAGTGGGGGAAAATATTTTACTTTTTGACTTTGGAAAGCCAATATACAAACTAGGATTCATCAAAGTTTGGGATTTGGGCAGTTTCTACGATATAATACATTACCATTCTTTTTTAAATCCTTCCTATACAACTGAGTTAAATGATCTGGTTACAAAATGGCTGCTTAATGATCAGCTTCGGTGCAATTCCATTTTGTTGATATACGGATTGCCAATATTCCTGAAGAACCCCTACAAACCTTGCATGGTGCTTGTGAAGATAAACATGCTCCACTTAGCTCTTCGAGATCAGAATCAAATCAAAATATTGTTTCTTTGCCAGGACAACAGAAAAAAGAGAAGCAAGGCCATACGCCTGAGAGCTTTTGTTGAGATGCTGAACCTCCTGTTAATGGCGGATATACAATTTGAGGGGCCTAAACCAAAGCGCAGTGAAAATACCTGATGAAGGGGAGGAAGAAACTCTTTTATGAATCCAAGCAATCTTAAATCTGGCCCTTGATGAAGACCCAACTGCAAAAAATAATTTAGTATTATTCCCTGATCACTGCTAGAAAATCAGTCATGAGCAGTCCTTCAGAGTTGTACTTTATAAGTGTTCCTGATTTGTAATTTTTGAAGTCTAATTTACATTCACTGAGAGACAGCAGTCAGTCGGCTATATAATATAAAACACATTTACCGCAGCTTCACACATATACACTCCTCCTCCTGCAGTCAAAGAAAGTCGATGAAAATTATCCCTGGGACATGGTTTCTACAGATAGCACATGAATTTTTATACAGGCAATGTTTAACTATTCCTTGTGATCCTGGCCAGAATCCACTCCTAAGTGTGTGGTAGGTCAGAATCAAAAATAGAGTCAAAAAGGATTCACGTAAAAGCTCTATGATTTTGGTAATTTAAAAATGGATTAGGAAGTCCTTCCCCACAAAGAGAAAGACAACAGACTTACTATTGTAGAAATATGGCAATTTGTCTGTCTTATATATCTGTCTTAATATATATATATCTTAAATATCTGTCTGATAGATCTTCCTAAAACCAGTTCACATACACTGTCTTGAAAGGTGCTTAGATGATTTCAAAGTAGATACACTGCTTTAAATCAAGAGAATGCACAACTTCTTGATTCCCTCAAAAAATCATTTTTGGAAGAATTTTACCTATTCTGATATTAACCACAAATAGTAGTGTAAATCAAATTACAGTTCTATTCCTAACACTGCTTTTGGATCTCATCCCTCTGGATGCCCAGAGCATATTACGCTGATTTTTAGTGATACCAATAACATATTCCTTGTTCAAGTTGGTGAGTGCTGACCCACCAGTGTGGTTCCAAGAACTTCATCAAGATTAGTTGCCTGAATAAGTTCTATGGGATAAAAGTTACAATGTTACAACAGCAAACAAAGCAAAATAAAGGTACCTTCTTCCTCCCATTTTTTTCTACGTGTTTTTCACTGAGCAGTAGGATTGTTTAAGATTGTTTGGTCAGAATGGATGAATTTGGATTTCAGAATATGACAACACCTTTGATTGCCATCTCCCCATCCTTTTGCTTTCCCATGATTAATTTGCTATTAAGAATAGTCAGTTTACATCTGGACATGAAGCTCAGAGTGACACCAGTCTCTGAATCATTTTACCCTGGGGTAGTGATATCGTCTGTTCCACCATTACCCACATTATCTAAATTGCTTGAACATGTTTATGCACTGCTAATGGATTGTATTGTAAGGAATAATAAATCTGGTTTTAGACCTCATTCCATGATAAATATGTTAATAGGCTTTACGCATGATTTGTTTGTACCTCCACACAGTGCACAACTGGCATGCAGTATTGTCGGTGACTGATAGTATCTTTATACCATTAGATTTGGATGATTGTGGCCTTTGATTAAAACACATTAAACTTTCTGCCTGTGCTATTCCCTTGTTTGGGATTGATTAAAGAGATTATGATGGGCTTGCTTGGGTAGGGCTGCATGACTAATTACTGGTGGTTCTCCTTGGAACAACCATATTCATGAAGCTGATTGACCACACTTTATGGACCGCAGTTCTGCGACTTTTAGTCAGTAAAACAGAACTTAGTCCGGCAAAGTCAATGAGACTGCTCCCATGAGCAGCTTCAGATAGCTTACCCATTCAATTTACTCTTTCCAGTTAAAAACTGACAAGGGTTTGTGTGAGAGCAACATATGCATTTGATGTCCTTTAAGCAGCTCATCAAAGGATCTGCAGCTCTTCAATGAAATATTCCTCTTTGTTTTCTACTCATCCCAAAGGTAAACAGTCTTTCTAGTGCCTGCAAGATTTCTCCAGTGCATTAGCTCAGTTCTGCTGATGGAGAGGACCTGTCCATTCTTCAGATAAAGCTCTTCTTGATTAAGAGGAACAGATTTGCATGAACCATGGCAGTTGGCCTCAGAGCCAGAGAACAGACTATGGGGCCTGTTCTTTCCTGGGATGGCTGCGTTCTTTTTCCCTCACTGTGGAAGTTCATGCTTCCAGCACTGAAGTGCCCTGTTCATTCCCTGGTATTAGATTAGAGCATAGCCTCCGCTATATTTGTTAATTAAAATTGCATTGTATGTGCATATATGTATGTATGTATATATATTCTATATACATTCCTCTATATATTTACTTCTCGTGTGTGTGTTATGTTTGAGTAACAGCTGAGACCCCTTGCAGTTCCTCAGAGAGACAAGGAGGTTATGTCTTTTATGTTGACTTGCAGAGCTGGGTTAAGATGATGATACCTACCATCCTCCAAACATTGGTAAATTCTATATAAATAGTAAGGTTCCAGATGTGGGTTTACTAAGAAGCCAATATGGCTTTGATCTCCTCTGTTAGCACTGGCCGGTGTAGTGTGTTTCCATTACACTTCTGTGACTCTGCAGCTCCCTAGTGTTTTCATTTATATTGGGACTGCAGTTCTCCCGTCTGTCCTGTAACCTACCCATTAGCAACATGTAATAGATATTTATGACTTATTTGTATATTAAGTTGAGAGACTTAATGTAATGGCCATTATTATCATTACTAGTAGTATCATGGAGAAGGGATTATCTGTAATATGGCAATATCTGTGATGTGTGACATAAGGAAATGTGTGCTCCTTGAACATCTATAAAGTAAAATCAATCCTTCCTTCTGCACTCCTCACGTATTAAATATAATAAGCCTAGCTGCAGATGAATGATAGGGGAAGCTTTCTGCTTTAGCACCTTTCTAGTTATTGTAATTGGATAATGTTCTGGAAACTATCTTGGTAATAGCAGAAAAGTAGAAGGTGATGGTCCTCTTGACATATGACCTTACCATAAAATCATCAAATGACAATGTTTCTCCCCAGGAATAATACCACCTGTACTTGTTAACATTTTCAACACGGAGGACCAAATGCATCGCAGAGAAACAACATCCTGGAGGTCAGAACTCAGGCAAGCTAAAGCAATTGCTCTTACAAGCCAAATGTTTTAACTATGCTAAGCACTTCTGCAACCACAGCTTGCAATGTTAGTTGTTCTTTCCTTTAATTTTGCAAGATTGCTGCACAGGGATAACATTGCCTGATCACGATGTGCTCTGAAACGGGATCCAACTTTGTTCCTTGCTCTGTTGAAAAGAGTCATCTCTGACTTTGTGTGCAAAGAAGTAATGCGTTGAATTCCCGTGTACCACCTTCCATGCCCAGGAACAGTCAGTCAGTCAAGCCACACAATATTGAAAGAGGTTAAATGTCCTCTGCACACTGTCATAATTCACCAAATATATCAGGCAATAAAATCCTGTGATAACTCACTTTTCATGACAAACCTTGTAATGAGAAGTGAAAATGGGACAAATTCATCTATTCACTTGACATAGATTGTAACTAGAAGGAGAAAAACTAGCCCAGAATTAACCCATTCTTGTAACAATCACACAGCTGAAAATAGATGTTTCTCCTTGGCTGTAGACTTGAGTGGTGGTTCTTGTTTTATTTACCTTTTCTCTCAAGTACCTCTCTAGCAGCATGACTAGAGAGCAGTAACTACAAATGAATGAAAAGAAACTTTTGAAAGTGTCTAGCTATCTCATGCCTATTTCCATGGAACAGAAGAGCAATCCAGGCTTCCACTGAATTTAGATGCATAATTGAGCCACTGCCTAAAAGCTTTTCCCCCTTTAAAGAAACCTGACTTCTTCTTTTAGAATTTTTAACTTACTAAATTCATGTATGCTCAGCTGTTACAAACAGATAACTTCTCCCCATTTTATGGAAACAGTGTAGGTACAGAACACATGATACATTTAATGATGAACTGCAAGGTAATAAGAAAATGAAGGGAATTAATTAGTCCCATCTTCAAAAAGATGGTGCCACGGTCCAAGTGCCTATAGCCAGATCCTAAGATTAATGCAGTTTTACTTCTTGGGTAGATGATGGGACTCAAAAAGCTGGAAATCAACAGATGAGAGTAATGCAAATTCTCCATATATTTGCAAGAAGCCATGCAAGATACTGTTAAAACAAGGCTAATTCTGAAAGCTCTTCTGTATCCAGTATTTAAAGACTCTCATGAGGGATCTCAAATGACTAAAGGGGCTTTTGCACTTTGATCTGTATAAATGAGAAGCCTAAATATCATAGACATCTCAGGAGAATAGAGCGAAATGGTACACAGCATATCACAAAAATATGGGGGTGGAGAGGTGGCTCAACTACATAAAATTCTATGAAAGCAGAATATTAAGACTATGGCATTGCTGACACATTCTGGAAAACTACATCATGTAATATCAAAGTGACCTCTGCCCATCTTGTCACACCGCATGAGCTTGTCTTTTGTTACTATGTCTGTTGACAGCACGTTATGTGATGAAGCATGACATAATATGGAGGACAATATGAAATGAGAAGGTAACCTTTTGTGACACGCATTGTATTAAAACACCAATAATACAAGCAACTGATAACATTTCAATCTCCTCGGAGGATTAGAATGAATGCCTCCCATTGTTATACGGGAACAAGTGTTTACAGATTTGAGTTAAAATGAGTTTTCAAGTAAATAGACCAGTATCCTGTTATTTTGAATGAAAGTGAGATCCTCTTACATTGAGGATCATTTTCTCTCACAATATATGTCATTCTGTTCTCTTGTATGGTGTCAGTAGCGAGATCTATTCCCTGGCTAGCCCCTTTTCAGGAAAGAATGGAAGTGATTTGGTATCTACTGTGATATATGTATAAGAAACTTCTGAAGGAAAACCAAAGTAAAAAGACTTCCACTCTCCAGAGGGTTGGAGTTCTCAGAGGAGCAGAGCAACCCCCTCCCTTTCACCATCGAGTTTAACAGGAGTGTCCTTAGCTGGGAAGGAGTATGGATATAAGAGAAAAAAAAAAAAGAAGAAAAGAAGATAGTAGAGGGAGCAATACAGAAGAAATGGCAGAAACAGCAATAAGGAGAAAGAAAACAGTTGAAGATTTACTAATAAGAATGATAAAGAATAACAAAGGAACATTTAATGCAGGTTGAAAATGATGGGAAAATGTGCTTGGAAGCAGACGGTTCAAACAAAGGTACTGATGTGAAAAAGAAAGCTGTAAAAAGAAGAGGAATTGGAAAGACTGGAATATTCAGAAGAGAAAAAGGACATGCAGCCCAGAGGGAGGCCCTCTCTTAGTATTTCAACCCTTGCTTACGCTTCATCACATCTCTGTAACAGCAAGTAATACATTATTTTTAATTCCTGTGTTTCTTGACTATGAAACAGAGCACTGGGATGGAGTATTCTGTCATGAAATATTATGTTTATTACTAGATTTTTTTTTCTGGGTTTTCCTGACACAGTCCACCAGAAACTGCTTTTTTTTTTCTTTTTTTCTTTATATAACATCTCTTCCAGATATGGCTAACTACCTTTTATTTCTAACCTTACACTACATACATTATTATTTAGCGTACTACCTATATTATATTTTTGTTATATTGTCTGTTTCTGAGAAGCTCGGAGCCTACATTTTTTCATACTTCTTAACTGGCCCTAAAAAGACATTTCTCAAGATCCTGATCCTTTGCTAAGGCATTGATACAGCTTCTAGGATCCAAACTATCTTTGCATTTGTTGTTTGCACAATTAAGCTTATTTAATGCCGGTGCTGTTAGTGCTTTGAAACTGTTAGTGACAGATATTTATAAAAATATAAGTGGTAGGAACAAGGTGAATGGAGAACGATTTTTCACTTTCAAAAGGCAAACAGAAAACAACAAAATAAACCAAGATATTTATTACGTGGCAGAACTGAAACCTCAAATGTTAAAAAGTTTACATTACCCTAAAAAGAGATTGATGAAATTCCTAGCAGAAAAATTCACTGAGGACTAGTAAACACAAAAATTTCACCTCTGGCTCACGAAGCTTTTAGGCCAGGAGCTGCTTGAGGCTTAGAGCGTGTCCTGAAAAAAGGTCATTATCTGTTTTCCTGACCTCCCTGGGCTCTGCTGGTGGGCACTGTCAGAGACCGAAGGCTGGAGAAGCATGGTCTGCCTCGCAAGGCCACATCATCTGGGCTCTATCATGGGGAGGAGCGGCTGAGGCTGCTTAAAATGAAAACACGTACCTTGCAATGCAGAAACACTCATCACAGATCCTAGGAATTAGCTCCGGAATTTGAAGCAGTATGGCTGCATCAACACAGTTCTGAGCACAGTCTAATTAAACAAGACTAAGTAGTGCTTTGAACAGTGTCTTTCAGAATAGACTAAACTGTTTCTGGCCTACAAATTAGCTCTGTGTTTCTCATCTGCACAATTTTGTTTATTTTATGTTAGGTCTGGGATCTCTATATTATGCCATGTAGAGATACACACAGTATCCTTGTTACGACATTTGTTTTTCTTATTTTTCTAACAGTGCTTAAAATAAATTAAGAAGGAATTAATTTAAAATTGCATATCTATATAATTTACATTATATGTACACAGAACATTATCTTATATATATTCCTCTTCAGGAAACTTTCCAAGCTGCATTAACTAAAACTGTCATCTTACATATAAAACATTTTTCAGATGTTCTTTCATATTTGCAGCATCAGTCAAATTATTTATGAAACCAAGAATGGATCCCTTTCATGTCAGCAAAATTGGCATTCATTTCTTTCTAACAGACTGGCTGAGCAACCAAAGTAATCATTTCTAGGAAACGGATTTTTTATAAATTGTTTTCTACTAAGGTTCAGTTTCAGGTGATAGATTTATTCATGTGATATTTTTTCTTTTCCTGTATTGAAAGATTTCTTTTTATTAATTAATTCATATTTATTTAATAATTGATATGACCTAGGCAGGCATGAGCTAAAGATCATCCCTCCTCCAATTAAGGAATCAATTACGATTTGGAAATATATTCACCTTTACTTTCTGGATTCTTTAATTCTTCATAAAGGAAATAACAACATGTTGTTAAACTATAATAAACTCGGCAATGTCTTTTGACAAGCTATAACTGTAGTTCTATAATTTTATTTTTTGTTTTGTGAATAATCTTCTCTAGATGAACAAGAAGTGAAGGTGACAAAAGTATAAATATCAGTTACTGAAAAAAAAAGTGCTATTGAGAAGTAGAGCACACTTTTGCTGTGACTTTTCCTTAGAGCAAGGCTCCTTTACTTTGTATTTCAAATCAAGATGATATGGACTATTGTAACTTCTCACTCTGAAGAAAAAAGAAATAGTTCTGAACAGGAGAAGAGGAGAAAAGAACATATTTATTCTGTGTGAATTCTACTCCTCTACTGCCATCATTTTTAAAAAGGTATCCTGAGCTCTGAGGTAGATCTCCACTCCTCCTTGCCCTTAGAAGTCACACTGCTCTTGCAGCTGTGGTTTTCCAACTAAAGAATTGATAGCTCTTTCTTAGTGTGCACAAATCCACTCCGATGACTGAGAATTATGTTTTTACAAAATACACTGAGTTAAAAGCATCTAGAAGGAAATAAACCCATGCTGAATGAAAGAACTGGAGAACAGCCAATCTATCCGACTTTTAATAATGAAACAGCGCTGCAATAGCATCTGCTGGCCCCAACCCAAGCGCAGAGTTTTTATTACCCTCAGACCTTAACACACATGTAATATGCTAAGCTGTGTATGTTATTTCAATCCTTATTAAGTTGTTCAACATGCAGTGAAATGAAGAATTATTATACGTATTTTTGAAGTTGTGAGAGAAGGATGGGAAAAAACAAATTACCTATGGCTGCTGAGCAGGTGAGATGGTAGAAATTAGAGTATAACATCCCTAAACATTTAATCACAATATCACAAATTCTCTGAACAGGTTTTTGGCATTAATATTTTTCTGTACTGCTTTTCTTCACCAAAGTCCCTCTACAGTCTCTTCCTCTAAAAAAAACCCTCTGTTTTTCTCTCCCTTCTTTCCTCTATATGACAATAACGAAGCAACACTATTGCTGGCCTCAAGCTGCAAAAGCCAGCTTTTGCTAGGACTGACAGGGTAGGGATATACAGGCCCTGCCATCACAGTGATTTTTGAAACACAATTTAGTTCCGAGGCTCTAGTTTTGCATCATTAAGAACTGGTGCTTGGGTGGCATTATCTAATCAATGTCCCACTCCAAATTGTAATTAGTGTTATAACTGAAAGATGCAAACTCAAGTCATCGTAAAACTCAATCATCCAAGCTCTCATTTTTGTAAAGCTACAAAATAGATGGTTGTTTTTCTTCTATATGAAGGCTTCGGATGAAACTTTGGTGAGAGACTTTAGGCACTTTCAGCAGCTCATTTTATTCTTTTTAAAAGAGCCATTTGTTTTTGTACATTTTAAAAATTAAGTGATGATGAAAGCTGTCAGGTAGACAAGCCTGGAATCTGATTCTCCTCTTTCTGTAACTATCCCCCATCAGCAGTCATCCCGCTGACGGCAGTGGAAGCGCTCCCAAGACTTTCGGAGGGAAGAATCAAGCTCTTCATTTTTTGTGCCAGTATGACATCCAGAGAAATTTCCTCCTGCTGCCTTAGGTCACTGTGTTTCAGTGCTGTAAGGCAGTGAATGGCCGCTATAACTTTGCTGTTTACCCCTCTCTTTGTTTACAAGTTTCTGGCCTTTTAGATTCTCTGAGGACAAGTGTACTTGCAAGGATGATTTCTATACGGCAAAGGACTCTCCCTTAAAACTTTAATGGTACTGTCATCCCCTTTCATATCGGTTAATGAAGCACTGCCAAATTCTTTTCTGTGGGATCATAGATTTCAGTGATCTCTAAGTGTCCTATTCTAATTTTTTTTTTAAATTCTTTTTTCATTAACTGGTATATAATTTCATTTTTTTAAACCCTCTTTTTCCTTTGCTATAGTTCCATACAGACACAGGTATTATACCTGTTATGTTATATACAGCTGTCAGCATACCAAAATGCGTGAGATCTCATCTGATGTCCACTGTGCACAGAGGAAATGTTCCCAGTTACTGCAGCAAAAATGTGTTGATTAAAAAAACCTACGTATATTAAAGCCCTTTGAAAGGACATTATAGACTTCAATCTAAACCGGGGATGGTGGAAAAAGCGGATAAGCAAAACAGGTTTCAGAGATCAGCCAGACACAGAAACAGCAACACGAACGTGGTATAATTAACTGGTTGTTGTAACATATCCGAGCTTGACTGTGAAGCTGTTTACTACCAGACACAGGGTATAATGAAAGTCAGTGAAATTCCTTTCATTTACTTTGATGAGCTTACTGTCAAGTTCATAATATTTACAGTGCTTGAAATTACATGATTCAGTCATAACTATAGCTGGTCAGAATATATGACTTTGTTTCCAAATAAATTTCAAAAGCAATGTTTTTTGGTAAAAATTTGGGAAACCCAATTTATCAAAGTACTATAAATGGAATTATTTTTACTTTTTGATGTACAATTTTGTAAGTAACAGTATTGTGAAAAGAAATGAACAGTTTAAAAAAAGTTAGTTGCAACCTCAGTTAAAGTAAAAAAAAAAATCCGGCTCAAGTAGAAATATTCCAACCATACCTGCTTATTGTAATAGGCAGCAAACTATCAAATAAACATATTGGCAGGACGTGGTCCCAGATGAACTATTAACAGCCAAGGGAACATTTGTTATAAGGCTAGATAGCTTTTAAAATGATCTCTGAGCTTTTTACTAATTCCCTGGCGTATACCACATGAATAGACAATGCTTCTTCCCAACCCAACTGTGTTTTTCTGGCAGTCATTCTCTACAGATGTCCTTTGTCTTAAAACATCTGCAGTTGCAAAGGGATCCAGCCATATGCCTGTGTAGGTGCATGGCTAGCAGGAGCAATTAATGGGATTTTCAATTTGCTTTTCAATTTTCACTTTTTCCACCTTAGGAATCTAAATAATTGAAAAAGTTTTGCGAATTACAAATCCCATCGAAACCCCTGTACACAATAATAATTTAATTATTCAAGTCTTTCTACTGTTATCGTTGATGCGGTAATTGGAATTTCTTTTGCACTGTGTATGCTGATCATATTCCTAAGAGAAGGAAAATCTCTTTATTTCACATTTTTTCTGTTCTTTTCCATTATTCTTTTTTCAAATGGAAGAATAGTTGGAATCTTCCTGAAGTTTTCAGAACAGCTAACCCATATCATTATCCAGAAGGCTAAATCTCCAGCCTATTCATCCGAAGAACAGTTATTCAGAAATATGACAGTACAAATGCTGTTACTGCCTGCTTTCTGAGGATCAGGGAATGCAGCATCACGCGGTGGGGTTTTTTGCACTAATATGTCTTCTTCAGATGCCAAAGGTTGTCCACATATGGTAAAGAGTGAGAATGAGCAAGATGGTATCCTCTGGGTCAGAGGACAGATTGTCAGTAAATGTTGGTACTTCTTAGGAGGGTGTATTTCTTTCCAAAGACGCATTTCCCCTTACAATTGACTCCACAGGAGGTCTGGCATACGTAAACAACTGCAGGCAAAAAGGTACTCAAAAAGCACATTTGCAATGTGCAATAGGTTATTTTGTAAAACACTGGATGGAGACCACACTATTGAGCACCCTGAATTGGCATCTTAATTAGCTATTTGTATTTACGCATAGTCATCTTCCGTTAATACGGGAGTCCTGTAACATAGTGATCAATGAAGCAAAAGTTGATTGTAAAATGAGCAAGACATGGAAAAAGGTATCGACCAGAGAGAGAGAATGTGTTAATTTGATTAACACACTAATACTAGCAACACTGACTATTAATGGAACGGCATGGAAACACCTGCCCCATGCAATGGACTCCAGAATGTATTTACCATTTTAGCACAAAACCAAGAAACAGCAGAGTTGCGTCCCCATGGTCTCTGCCTGATTTAGTCATCTCATTCACTGCTAACCGAGCAACACGCCTTGCAAAACCCAGGTGACTGTCTCAGCCCAGCGTTGCTCCGAGTGCCTGGTTGTGCCAGCTTGAATTCACGCACGCTTCGAGGGCTCTGCCTGGCGTTTCAGTGTACAGTGAACATCGCCAGTGGGTTCAGGAAGGATCATTCTATAAGTAGAACAAACAATATTCACAGTGGCTAAGCGAAGCAGATAATCTTATTAAAACTAGCTAACTGAACATGAGGGTGTTTTTTTTTAAATTAGTTCTTTTGGAAGAAATATTATCTTCATGAGCTGATCAAAGGGATAAAAAAAGCTTTAAAATGAAATCCTATCTATAGGTTTGATTGATAAGAAATGAAATTATACTTGACATTTAAAAATAGAAAGACTATCCAGCTGAGGGCTGAATATATTAAAAACACTTAAACCATCATGAGATTCTATTCATTTGTCAAAATTAAAACCTTAATGAAAGACTAAGGAAATCACTTTGCCAGGACTATATGACATGGTCCTGATCTCCCAGTGGAAGGGAAGGCCGTTCCTGTGCAAATTATGAGTACACAAACAAAACCCTCTAGATATTTATACCATTAAATATGGCATGGAAGTAATAAGAATAATGAGATAACATGGCCTGGACACTGGCACAGACCCTTTCCCAGTTGAAGATTTAATCATGACTCTACACAGCTTCTCTTTCTGCAGGTTTTTTGAATTTACAAATTTTGTATTTTTGGCCACAGTTGATTCAGGTTTATCAGACTCTCCTAAGCTCTCCTAAAACTTGGGAACTGTTGGTAAAAACTCATGAGACAAAGGTGAATCTTAAATAGAGGTTTTCTGTTTCCCACATCTGGGTCTGCCAACAGTGCTTTATACAGAAAATGAATATCAACCTGTTATAAAAATTCAAGTAAAAAAACCCCAAACAACAACAACAGCAAAATAACTATAAAATAATTGTTCATTGTGGAATGAAAGCAGTTACAGAAGTTTGCAAAATTAAGATCCTGAAACAATCGGAAGGAGGAAAAAAAACCTCTTTTCATTTCTCAGGTAATTTGAGCAGAAAACTCAGCTGTGCTTGGAGCAAGGTCAGTTCTGGAGATGAGTTATTATTTTCCTTTCAAGTTCAAGTATGAAGAACACAACATGAAAGAAAGAACATAAAATAAGGCCAGATACTGTACTACAGCATTCACTGTTTGAGAAAAACTGATGGTAACAAATTATGAATCAACATAACCCACTCTCATCTCTGAATTATTACTCTGAATTGAGCATGAAACTAAAACCTCTGAGAGGCTTAAAAAAATCTATCACTTGCTAAGCTTTTGTTAGAAAATTAGCTCATGATATGTAATGATCTTTCCGATACATTTTAATTCCTTTTAACTGTTTAAATTGAATTTGAGTAATAACTTCTTAATGTTCACCACAGAAGGTAACTAAATCTTTAATGGACTCCTGGTGCAACCAGTTTAATATTGTAATTTAATTGAGGTTTATGCAAAAAAGGAAAAAAGGAAAACAGAAAAGACACCTTCCTTCTTTAATATGTAAAATAGCTACAATATTTTGTTTTACAAAACAGAAAAAAATTTTGAAGCCAAATGTTTTCTCAATCCTCAAATAGTGTAGCTTTAGTCAATTCATTTTGAGAATTTCTTTTTCAAAATATTTTGTTTTCTTATATATACTAATTGAAGTCAGACTATTATTCTTCAAGTGTACAGAACTTTCTCCTTTGTCTCTTTTCCTTAAGCACAGGAAATTTATTTTATTATATTTGTATTTATTATCCTTTGGTCTTCCAGTAAACATTCATTTTAAGGTATTTACTAAAACCCCCTTTGAACCAGACCTGCAATTCCATCTTCCATTTCATTCTGAATTCTAGGATGTACGTTGTCCAATTCTTCTGATTTAAGGATATTTTAAGATTTAATTCTAACCCTAACTATGGCAACTTTCACTTCCACTCCATCATCTCCTGAACACATCTTGCCATTGCTCGTTTTCAACTCATTCTCCTTTAAAACATAAACAAGGTATTAGTTTAACTTTGGGGCCACAGTTCAACAGTGTATTGTGTCAGCCACAGCCTCTCTGAATGAGTGATCCCACTTCGTCCTTTCACATTCTCTTGTCATTTATCTTGGATCAGTATTTTTTTATTGTTTACTTCGATTTCTTTTTTTTTAAGATCTAACAAAACATGGCTTTTGGCAGTTCTCCCTCTGTCTATTTGCTTCTTGGTCCCTTCTCACTGATTTCAGAATAGATTCTCATTTCTGAATTAGTTTTTAAATAGAAACATCTCGCCTGCCTTCCCAGCCTCATGCCTCTGTCACTCATTTTTGAACCTGAAGGAATCCCAAGCTTTCCCCATGTCTTTTAGCCAGCTAGGTTTGTTTTTTAGCTCTCTCAGTATTAAGGTAGTTCTGAGAAACCTGGTAAATCCATATGCCAGATAGCAAAGCCTCGCAGAGACAGTATAGATGCAGAAGCATTGTGCTGATTTAACTTCTCACTGATGAAGGCATGCACCTCATTTCTTAACATTCACCTAACTAGATTTTCAAGAATAAGTCTGGCTATAGCTAAATCCTAACAGTTTTGTCTATTCAAGACTTAAGTGAGGACCCACTGAGTGTACAAACATCTGTAACAGCTGCCTTTCAAAGGCTTCATGGCCCATCTCATGTACTAAACTTAAAAGATCAGACTATCTGTTAAACAAACCTTTTTTGGTTTGTTTCTGATGGGCCATGCACAGTGTTCATTGGGGAAATCAGGGACGGGTTTTTGTAGCTGAAAGTCATGTTCCCACTTCATGCTAATGATGCAGTAAACTTTGGCATGAAGTCATCAAACATGGTGCTCTGATAGGTATGCGGCTTTCTTGTACAAGGATTACCTTAAACCTGGTTCCTAGCAGATGACATCACCTTGTCAGAGATAGTCACAATCTCTGATATTATACTCAAGGCATTTAATGACCCACATTTATAATAACTGAAACATTATCTGAAGTGCCTGAATAAGGACTATCGTTGATAACTTTACTTCTCAGATGCAATAGGGATTTTTAAGCCACCACTAAGCATCTCTCCAGCAACAACAAAGCTTGCTTAAGACTGACTCTAGGAATAACTTCTTTTGAGGATCTAAGACTGAAATCTCATGTTTCATTCCAAGACTAAGATGATTTTTCTTTAAACTATTTTTTCTAAGATAAATATACAGCGGAATGAATTTAAAAAATCAAATAAACCAAAACAATGTCAAAACAAAACACTTAGCTGATCATATATCACTCCTCCTAGGCTGAGAATGAGCCACATGTGCCAGATGGTGAATATTTTGCTTAGTGTACTACAGGAAACCACTCAGACAATATATCAGTGAGAGTCATATAAATATGTACTTGGAAAGGAGTGAAATTAAATAGCTTAATAAATTAAATAAATAAATTGTTATGGAAAAAAACTATTTGCTATGATTATTGAAGAGTGTGTTTAACTTCAGATTCCTAAAATAGTTATTCTGAGGTTCAACCCAAGGCTCAGAATATGGTAATAGATCAAACCTTGTGACTATTTTGCCCCTGTGAAAACTGTGAGCTTTTGAGGTCTTCTTCCGAATTAAGCAAAAAAAGAACCTGAATACAGATAATCCGTATTTTATATAGTGATTCTGCGAGGACTGTCAGCAGCAAAGGGGATGAGATTCTGAGGCTCAACCCAAGGCTCAGAATATATCCTGGTAATAGATCAAACCTTGTGACTATTTTGCCCCTGTGAAAACTGTGAGCTTTTGAGGTCTTCTTCCGAATTAAGCAAAAAAAGAACCTGAATACAGATAATCCGTATTTTATATAGTGATTCTGCGAGGACTGTCAGCAGCAAAGGGGATGAGCGGGAGGTTGATACAACACTGACAGCTCCGTAGATTTAACTTTTTTGGAAGTACTGTAAAACACAGTTTTCACTTTGGTCAGAATGTCTCATTTGATATACACTTTTGGTTGGATATAAACTTCAAAAATTGCATTAATTTGAGGTAATTCTAAATAATTTATTCACCTTCAATTTGGACACTGAGTAAAGACACTTAATTGTTATTTGCACGACTACATCACAAACAGTTCAGAGAAGAGCAAATTCTGTTCCTTGGAAGGGAGGAAACCTCAGACAGTTCAAGGGTCACTTTAAATATTAACAGATAAACCTAACGTTTTTTTCTGCTTGACCCACAAGGCTTCCTAGTTCTATTACACAACTTCCTTACTGTGGTTTTGAAAATTTTCACTGTATTTATGAAGTGCTTGTGATTCCCAAATGTTAAACTCGATTTATTTAGTATAGCACTGCTATTATTACTATTATCCACATCTGTGGAACTTTTCCTAAAAACTAGTTATGTCTCCAGGTGGTGATTGACTCTGCAAGAAAGTTCTGTAGGAAACAATTAGCAAATAGCATATTCATCACTGTCCTTCTTAAACCAGAGGTGCATCTGGTAGGAAATTAGCCACAAAGGATTTCCACTTTATCATGTTATTATTTCTGATCCTATTTAACAGATTGTTTCTGTATACCATTCAGAGTCTCCCTAATTTATCTCTGTCTATTACAGATGCTCTTGATTAAACACCTATTGTGCTGTGTTCTTACAATTGCATTGTTTAAACACACCACACACACAATCCAAAAATACAAACACAAAACCCCACGAGGAATAATACAGCAGTTTCTACCTGTAGACTCTGACAGATGGGCTGCTGTGAATTTCATTTTCACTGGGATTTTATATGGACATATCCTAGCTTTTAAGAATAGTTAAAGATAGATGAGATTTTCAACTGCTATAAACCATAATAGTCTTACATGTGAGCTAGTCATCTTGATTGCATTTCCTCTTTACCAATTAAAAAAAATCAACATTCTCACATAGGGTTCATTCAGAGATCCTCTTTAGGATGCTGCTCATCCTGCCGTAGAGCTCTACGTTTTAGATTTCCAAAACTAGGAGAGGTTAGTCCCAACCCTAATGATGTTAACAGATGTGGATTTAAGATCTGACTCTGTGAGGACAATATAGGGGATACATCTACTCGGGCAGACCTCAGCTTCCTTCTGTATGCTGCCAGATGCATGTAGTCAGGGAAGAATAAAGATTCACCTGGAATCTAAATACAGATGTTAACAGAGCAGGACATGGTGTCATATAGATGAAACTATACAATTCCCAGACAAGAGCTTTCGTCTGGCTATCTTGCAACTAGGCAAAGTCAGCTATGTTTCTTTGAAAGCACAGTTGGACATGTTCTGTTAATTTGCTGTCATTCAAAAGAAGGGAGGGGAAATCCTTGCTAATAATAATTTAGTAAATGGTAGAAACACCATTGCTTAATGCACTACGTTACCCTAGCTGATTACGGCCTTACAGATTATCACTTCTATAGAACATATATAAAACAGAGGTTGGGAGGAGAGAGGAGAAAACCATATAGCAGACCCAGACCCGGACCTCTCTTATTGAAAAACTGAAGGTCTTCTGTGTCTGTAATAAACCCAAATGTCTTTTTGTCACCAATTTCCTGATGGAAGCTCTGTAATATTAATTTCACTGACCTGAGTTGAATTTTATGTGACAAACTCCTGGGTTTACTGGGGTGAAAAGCCCTTGATCTGCAATATAGACTGCAGAATTTTCTTTATACTTTTCTTCCTTTGTTTTCTTTCTTAAATGATATGAGAAGTGACTCTCCTTCTGGAGAAAAGCCTATATTCCTCTGAGCCTATGTTAAACAGGATGTACCTACAAGTCTAATGGAGTCTTTCTTCTAAGGTAATTGCACAGCAGTGGAATTGCGTAGCCAGTGTTATTAGTTATTAATCCAGATCTGTTTCTAAATTCCATTTGTGCTGTCTTAAAAAAAACCAGAATCTACATATTATTGAGCAAGAGACACATAGATCTCAATAACTGTCTTTAAAATGTAAACATCCATGCTGTCTGTATTGTGTTAATCAACAAGACAGAACTGTGAAGGAAACTTGGAAAGAAAAAGAGGAAAAAATCTCTTCTGAATTTTTTTTCATAGTTCCAGCGAAGTTACACTATCACTCTCACAGTATATGATACAGAATGAAAATAAAATCATCGCTATATACAACAGAAGATGGCAAAGATTTTGATTCAGACATAGGTATTAATTGCCATTAAAAATGTAAACAATCAAAACCACTACAAATGTGCAAAGTATAACCATAAAAAGAAGTCTGTTTTCCACAGCCCTGTTTAGTATTCCACCCAGTGCCTCAACACACACAATCTAGATGCTTATTATAGTTTTAATGTAACCACTTGGATCATTCACATTCTAGGGTATTAAATAAGTTTGAAAACAGAGGAGAGAAAGATGATCTGACTTCAGATGTCTAAGATCCTTTTCCCAGCTTCACTAACCTTTATGAAACCCAACTGCAATCCTGCTGTTACAAAGTGCTCTGAGAAGTTTCCTCACCCACACCGCCTGCACGTTAAAAATCTTCATGAGTTGAATGCAGATATACTAAGCTGCTAAGAACTACTAATTTTAGACTCTTCAAAGTGCTGGAGAACTTAAAAAACTGATCAGAACATTAGGATTGGTACATTGCTCTTTGGAATCTGGTTTTACCCGTAACTTACCCATAACTTGTTGTTACAAGGTTTCGTGTTAGATGATTTCACATGTGAAATAGCCTCATCTCTATGGACTTGCCTGATGATCTCTAGATTGTGGTTGATGCTGGTTGCTGTCACCAGACCTGATCCTGACCCTGACTTTGTGGCTCCTGTTCCTGACTTCTTCTCCTTGGATTTGCCTCTTCACCACAGACTCATCTGAGGATCTGGACTCTCAGCCAGCCCTGGTTCCCATCTCTGGATATGCTCTGCTCACCTGACTCGGGTGCTGTGGGACTACCCCGTGTTGTCAAAGCCACTGTCTTGTTACAATGGCTCCTGGCTCTCCTGCCCTTACAGAGCAGCCAGCCCATCCTGCTCTCCAGCAGTTACACCAGTAACTAGCCCAGTGCTGGTTTTTACACTGAAGTCACTGATGTACGTAATGATCTTTCATTTACTTCAATAACAAGAATTTGTTCATGGGTGAATACTTCCCTTGCTTGTAGAAAACTTATTACCTGGATCCTCATCAGCTTAGAAAATGAGGGGAATTGGCTGGTAATCTCCACTGTGAGGCTGCTCAAAATGGGACATGAGCCTAGTAGGACAGTATTTCCCTAAGTCCCAGCAGTGGGAACATGCATGCCTGCTTCTGCTTCGGCTCCTGCTTAAAAGTCTCTTAATGAGAAAATAAACAAGGAGCAGAACCAGAAACTTGTGAGTGATGCAATCCATTAAGCAGCATGAATTGCAAATTATGATGAGCCAGTATTCTTTGTAATAGTCTTGGAGAAAAATTGATGAACAATTTCTAAAATAAACTGCATTCTTACCTTTATGGAGATTTTGAATACTAAAGAGATTCATGCAAGGAAAAGCTTGTTCACTGGTAAATTACAATGAGAAAGAGGGATAAATTTGCTCAAAATTCCACTGTTGATAAAACCTGTTTGAGAATGTTATTTGTTGTGAAAGTTATAGATGAAATAAATTTACATACTCAGTCAAAGCAACAATTAAACTACAAAGACAGGCTCTGTTAGTTGCTCCTAGGGATGGGGCAGGGTCCTCTGCAGAAGGGACCCTTTCGGAACCATTTCCTTTGGGCAAAATTTCCACCCAGCCAAACTGCTTTGTTTACTAAACCTATACGATTCGCAGAACATAGAATGCTTTCAAATATCAGACCGCCTCTACAGCTAATACCCCCCAGGACATACTTGTGATCCATATATATTTTTAGTTTTATTTTATTTAATTTCCTCTGCCTTGCCTATGTCCATTCTATTCTCAAAATTATAAGCCAGAAAGAGAACCAAAGTCCAGTATACTTTGCAGACCTGGTTCTCTATATCTGGCTGCCAAGGGTAGGGCAGTTACAGCTTGGTGTAATCCAGATGTTCTCATCTAAAGAGCTGTATGAAGGAGGCTTCCTACTAATTCCTTTGAGTCTTCCAACCCACGATTTTGGCATATGCCAGTGAGGAACCAAGTGGCTGACCTTTATGCCTCCTATTAAACATGTGATGTTCCTATAAGATGTACTACATAAAGTGTCTAAAAGCCTCTAAGACTAAACCAGTCATACATGTTTTATAATCACCAGAAAGAAAAAGTCAGTGTCAGATAGGTGTTTACCACATCCTAAGAAAAGTTTCTGAAATAGGGCGGGTGATTATCTGATTGCACAGAACATCTGTTTCTCCTCTTGAACACCGAGAGAATGGGTGACCAGGTCAGCTTTAGACAACTAATCGTAGCTACCTCAGGTTAGTCAGATGAGGTGAATCCTACCCAGCGAGGGTATACTTCTGACCGTGCCTTTTACGTTGGTGAAGATGTGCTAATGTAACAGACCCCAACTCTTCCCCCACCGTTTTTCAGTATGCCTGGAAATTTTCCTAAAGTTCCCAGCTGAGAATAAGCTTGCATTCAAACAGCTTGTGCATGAAGTAAGTTCGCACTCAAGACTGGTGTCCAATTTGTGCTCAGAATATAACTATATCCATCCACTGCTTCTCTCTGGTAATTACTAGTTTCATGGGGATCATTCCTGCAGTCATGTTCTTGCATTACGAGATACATGGAATACAAATTTGTTTAGCATTACTTGCACCATAAAACCTAGAATAAATGCAGGGACTTTGTGTCATTACCTCTCACAATCTAGCAACATTTTTCATTTCAATTTAGAAGCAAAACCTAACTGCTTCTTTGAGGGGTATGTGTTTTTTACTGAAAAACAAATTACCATATTGTTTCAGGGAAGCACAATGACAATGTAACAGCTATTATTCATCTATACTAAAACTACTCCAGCCCAAATAATTTTGGTTTCAGCCAATTGTCTCTGTACTATTAGCCATAGGATAATTAGAATACAACCAATCTTAGTATTATAATTACTTGCAGCTTAATTCTCACATTGACCTGATATTGCACACCACTATGGCTCATTACACTTGTTTTATTAACGCAGTGTACCAAAAATTGTGTTAACATTCTTTCTAGCTACAACATAATCTTCTGGTTCACCCACACACAAAATAGGCTCCATTAAAGGTGAAATAATAATAATAAAAATATCACAGTAAAACTTAAATACTTACTTAGACTCTGCTTTCCAAGAATCGTAACAATTTACATAATTGTTC
Organism: Fulmarus glacialis; assembly: GCF_000690835.1. NCBI lineage: Eukaryota > Metazoa > Chordata > Aves > Procellariiformes > Procellariidae > Fulmarus > Fulmarus glacialis. The sequence continues at coordinate 29,380 of NW_009189585.1, forward strand.
AGACATTTTTCACTGCATATTCCTAACTGTTCTATTTTGTGTAGAAGATTATATTTATACATGCTTCTGCAGTATTCAAAGATACTGTATTGCATG
>NW_009189585.1:29486-35009 GCF_000690835.1 Fulmarus glacialis
TTCATAAAATCAGTGATGCCAGTGTATTAGCAGTTTGCCCTCAATATTTTGCTGTAATGGTTAGCAAAACTGCATTAATCTTTCTTATTGAAAACTATTTATATATCCCTAATTATCATTAAAATATTATTTTGTCTTCAGCACAACAAATTAATCTTCTGTTCTATTAAAAAGAAATCATCTGATTTTTTTCCAGGCTTTGCCTGTTAATGATGCTTCTGTGAAGCAAACGCAAGAGAAAGCTCAAAAGAAAAAGAATTAAAAGAAAAAATGAAAGGAAGAACTAGAAACTCGTTAACTGAAATTGCAGACAAGGTTTATCAGTTTCCACATTAATGGTCTATTGTTGCTGAAGACTTTTTTAAGTGTATCTTTTTCAGTGAAACACCCATAGTTATTTAGTGATTCTTAATAAAATTGATTAGAATGCAGACCACAAAAACAAAATCTGTGGATCAGTCATGGAAAAAGCCACACTACCCACATGTCTGAGTAAAATAGGACTCAGGCAACAGCTGGGTGACAGAGCCCCACACAACCAATCTAAACGAATATGTTTTAGTTATGACTGACATCTTCTGATAGTTTCAAATTCACCATTTAGGCAAGAATTAAGAGACTGAAATAAAGATAACCCTCCAGAAAAGCCTTGCCTAACCTGCAGTGACACCTAATACTTGGGGAAACCCCTTCTTAGGAAAGAAGGCTTTCTTGAGTTGTATGAATGGCATGTCTAGTGATTTTTGTTAAACCGACTTGTATAGATTCCTGAGTTCTTCCAGAATGTATGGGATTCAGAAAACGGGATTACCAGGTGCAATTCTCACACAGGATCCAAAATATTAGTGTATTCAAAGGAAGCCAATTCACTCCTTGAGATGTTTGGAAAGGAGGCAAGATTACAAACAGTGATATTATTGCTGCAGGTTCATAGGTACCTTATTTATATTGACCAGAAGAGCATTCTGCTATAGATACTACAGAAACACTTCATGAAAGACAGATTCTGATCTCAGACTACACAGTCTCAGAAACAGTATTAAATTCACAGGTCAATAAAATTCAAGGGAACTAGATTAGACTTATTTTTTAGGCCCAAGTCATCAATCTTGATCCAGATTTCCAGCCTTTAGTTCGAGAAGCTAAAGGAAAAAAACCAGTGAGATATAGTACCTTATAGTACATGACAGTACATCTTGTGAATACCTACAGTTATTTCGTATGACTAGCAACTTCAGAAATTCATATTGGATTTCAATAGCCAAATAGATGCTGTAATATATATCCGGAGTTTATCTGATAAAAAGTTTACAGGATGGAAAATATGAGGAAAAGAAACTGCATAAAGAAATAGGTAGTCAGCATAGAAAAAGCATCTCAACTTTGCCTGAAATATTAACATTTATTCAGCAAAAGCAGTCTGCTTTTAAAAACACAGCATTTCACACCAGGATAATGACTCAAATCATACAGATTCTTTCTGAACAATCTAATGCAGTGGTGGTGGTTGCAGCTTTGGGAAATGAGAACGAAGTGGCAAGTGCTAACCGTCTCTGTAGTCAGAGGTGCAGCTCAAAGGCAATAAAACATTTGCATCTTTTAATTTGGTAACTATGTACAGCCCACTACACATTATGATACTGAAGATTCAGTTCTGCTGACTATTCATTATTCCTCCTGACTGAAGGAGCAATAGTGTTGTAGCAAACAACTCGAATCACTTCTGACTTGCTGAAGCTCCATCTTTAAGTATGCTGAAGCTAAAGGAAAGCCCTACATGAATTTCATTGTCTTTGGAGAAGGACCTCTAGAAAGTAACTATTAAAAATATAGACTATACCGTTTATTAAGAAGAAAGACAAAGCATAGCAGGACATTGTTCTTCACTTATTTCTAGCTGTGCGTGATGGTCAAGTACTTCAAATTATGGGGATTGTTGCAAGGTTTTTGATTCAATAATGTTGGCTCTGAAAGTTCAGATCACCTCTTGATATGTTACAGAAACCAAGGATTTTTCCTCAAAGTAAACACAAGCCTAATCTTTTAAGAATGCCCCATCACTAAACATCCAGCTTCAAAAGCAATCTTATCCAGGCTCCTCTTCTTGGGAGAAAGGTGAATGTAAATTTGAGAGCACGGGAGGTATGCTTGATTTTTCCTTCCTGGCATGTCAGATAATTGGGATAATAGCTCTGTCTATGCACCTAGTGTTTTCCCCACATTGCTATAAACATCTCAGCTCGGTGCTACAGAAAACAAACACTTTTTATGTTTCCCTATATTAGCCCTTAGATTCCAATTCATCCCTCAGTATCTTAGACAAATGGGGTCACGTAGATCCTTTGCCTTCTATTTCACGAGTCTTAATTATTTATTTTCTGTCATTCAGGTTTATGACTATGCAATAAAAGACAGGTTTAATGGGCCAGTAGTCCAGAATGGGAAATCATCCAGCTAGTGAAGCATTGAGGACATCAAATTAGTGGCACTGCTGATCAGTTTTTTCCCCAGCTTGACATCTGTTTGCAAATACTCACAGCCAAAATTGTTTTGAAAGGCAATGTCAGCCTTAGGCTTTGGAGCTTGCCTCCTCAGATGCATCAGTGAATCTCTCCACCCCTTACTACTTGTTATTTTCTGTTGTGAAATGACACAAAGCATATAATCATGCACAAGGGAGACAACATTATCTGGTGTTTTGATCTGATGAGTAGAAGTCAGGATTCCTGGGCTCCATCTCTGACACCATTCCTGATTCTCTTGTGACTCCTGTCTTATGTGCATATTTAATATGTACATTAAATTAGAGAACAGAACCACACATGTAAGAAAAGTTTCTGAAAACCTTTAGTTTGAATCGAATTAACTGTCAGCATGTGATGATCCTTTGATTTTCCTTTCCAGAAACTATTCTAGTAAATGTGACTACTATGAAGACTCTCCTTGCACTTAAAGAGAAAATAAAAGAATATTAAAAGATGCATATACTTTTGAAAAGCAAGGACTCTTGGGACCACTGTTCCAGACTGCTTTATAGTGCAGATTGAACATTTTTATCCAGTGATTTCTGGTTCAAGGTAACACTTGCTTGGAAAATAGAGTACCTTGGAAAAAGAAACAATGAAGAAAAAATAAAGAGTCCCAGTGGAAACCAAGTACCAACCAGCAGTAATTATTATATAATATCAATGATTATATAATAGTCATGTGAACATAGTATAAGTGCAGTGGTTACTCTATATTAACACTATGTTAATCATAGAATCATAGAATCATAGAATCATTAAGGTTGGAAAAGACCTCTAAGATCATCGAGTCCAACCGTCAACCCAACACCACCAGGCCCACTAAACCATGTCCCTAAGCGCCTCATCTACACGTCTTTTAAATACCCCCAGGGATGGTGACTCCACCACTTCCCTGGGCAGCCTGTTCCAAGGCCTGACCACTCTTTCAGTAAAGAAACTTTTCCTAATGTCCAGTCTAAACCTCCCTTGGCGCAACTTGAGGCCGTTTCCTCTCGTTCTATCGCTTGTTACTTGGGAGAAGAGACCAACCCCCACCTCGCTACAACCTCCTTTCAGGTAGTTGTAGAGCGCGATGAGGTCTCCCCTCAGCCTCCTCTTCTCCAGGCTAAACAGCTCCAGTTGTTTAATACTTCTGTACACATTAATGTGTAATATATGAGTGTATGTAAATGTAAATACTTAGTAAATGAATGTTTTCATGAGACCTCTGTGTGTTTGCCCTATCAAAATTAGTTGTTATGGTTCATTTTTTATACATGTTACAGAAGAAGAATGGTGACGCTAAATAAATCAGCCCACAGTTCTGTCTTGTCCCCCACGCTATCATCAACAGCAGCCACTTGCTTAGGAACAGGACATGAAAATAGACCAAGCGTAGAGAATACTTCTTCTGCTATATCCTTGCAGCTTCTGGGAATCTAAGGCTCAAGCACTTCCTGAGCTAGAAATGTCATGTTTTTCTTTAATATTCCCTGGACGGCTGGTTGAATTACTTTTTTAATCCGTCAAAAAAACTTTTACATTTATAATTCCTGCAGCAATGTGTTCCATAGTTTAGTTATGCACTGTGTAGGAAAGCATTTTCATTTGCTTACCATAAACCTGATTAATCAGATTATAATTTAATTCTTCCCAATTCTTGTATTGCGAGGAACAATTAGTAGTCTTTAATTATTCACGTTTTCCATGGCGTTTTCTCCCCATGTCAAAATTCTCCCAGTTTCCTGACTGAAACACCAAATTTACTTGATGTAGCCACATATGGAAGCTGTTTACTACCCCTGATTATCTTTGCCTACCTACTTTTATATTTTCAAATTCTACTCTATCACTTTTGAGCAGAATGGAGAAGAGGACGCTACCACTTCTCACAGTATTTAAGCAACGCTTAATGACATGTAGCATTTGCTTTGTTCTGCTCTCTTCTTTATTCTCTTGCTAATATTTCAGTTTGCTTTTTGGCTCCTGCAGAGCACTGAGCTGACAGAAATCAGTCAACAGTAATTCTAAGGTGACATTTTTCGGTGGCGATAGCTTGTTTACAGACCTTTGCCATGTATGTATTGTCATGGCTGTCCCTTTACTACTTTCCAGTCTTAGCACTGAACTTCATCTCGTCAACCAGGCTTTAAATGTATTAAGAATTACTCCTAAACCTCATCATGGTTAATTGTCATTTTTACTCTTCAGTACAGTTAAATATGATTGAAAATATTTCATCTTATTGACCAGTTACTAATGTATATATTTAAAACAGGAATATCTATATCTACACAGAGTTACAATGATAATCTCTGTTCATTGTTGACCATTTATTCCTGCCTTTTGACACTTATTAACATGTGACACGTCTTCCTTCAATTTTATTTTTGTTATTCACATAAACCTCTTCAGAAATTTAAGGAAAATATAACAACTGGAACCCTTTTCCTTGTATGTTTGTTGACTTAATCAAAGAACTCTAAAAGATTTGTTAGGCATGAGTAACCTCTGTGAAAACCATGATGACTTCCGCCTATAAAAACATATTTATTCATGTACTTTTATTTCTGTTCTTTCTTATAGTAGCTATCAATTTGCTCAGCAAAACTCAGATTTACTGATCTGTAGCTCCCTGGACTGTTCTGAACTTGCCATCTTCCATGGTGCTGATTCCATTTTAAGCACAGTTAATAGTTCAGGATTTTATATTCAAATTCTTTTAGAACTCTTGGGTGAATACCATCTGTTCCTGATGATTAGTTACCATTCATATCATCAGTTAGTTCTAAACCCAGCATTTTTATAAGCTGCCTAAGTATTGAATTTAGGCAGTTTACTAGAGAATCCCTCAAAACTGAAGTCCTAATTCTAAATTTTGGGAAGCTTATGTTCAGACTGCAGATCTTCTGTAACCATCACTCTTATTCTGATATAAATAATGAACTAAAGTTAATGTCATAACCCCATTTTTCAGTTTTAGGTACCCACATTTCTATCATTCAAAGTCATCTCG
>NW_009189585.1:35023-35761 GCF_000690835.1 Fulmarus glacialis
TCTTTCCTGTGATTGTTCAGAATACAAATATCACAAAATCCTTTCATTTAGGTACATTATTCATCAAGATAAAACCACAGATATGGAGGCAGGTAAAGGCAGAACATCATTACTGACTTTATTCAGATCTTAGATAGAATTTCAATGAGAATCACAAACAGGGGAAAAAAAGATATGATGTAGGCACTGTTGGTACTCTCATCAATATTGAAAAATGGAGATGTCCTAAATTATCCGTCTATTTTCAATCACTATCTAGACAAATAAAACCACACATTCAAGAAGTAGAAGACTTAATACGTTTTAACAGATAATGGCTTTATGGAGTTTCTTAGTAATAGCTTACTACTTAATTTCAGGTATCATGGGGGATTTTTTTATTACCGGGTTGTGTTAATTTTCTCTCTAAATATCAGTGGGCTTTTACACAACTGTTTTCTGCCAGAGATTTCAATACTATGAAGCTTTCAGCTGCTTCTTTCTGTTTGTTTTTTTTGAAGGAAAATTGCCATTCCAACCCTGTTTTGCTTTAATGAAACACACTTCCAAAGAACAACAGACTTTCTAGTCACAAGGCTAAGGAACTTGCTAATTAAAAAAATAAAGAAGATTTCTATACTACTGTGTAAGTTTGGCATAACAGTAAGCTTTTCACTTAAGTGCACAAGGAGAATAAAAAAATTCCTATCAGAATTATTCTATAGTTTTTTATGAATTTTTTTATTAATTTTCTTCTCT
>NW_009189585.1:35792-57871 GCF_000690835.1 Fulmarus glacialis
TTTACTTGTGCTCCATAAAAAGCAATTTCTCTTTTACGGACATTCCATATTGAAAATGTCAGGCAATCAGGACAAATATAAAATTATTTTTATGTGCTATGGTTCCAAAATTAGTAAAAGCAGTATTTTTTTTTTTTTTTTTGTGTTAAATCTAAATGACATAAATGGTGCTAGGTTGACAGCCCTGGAGAATGAAGCACTCTTCCTGTCCACAGAACAGTGGTACAAAGAGTGGGAGTTCCTCCAGCATCTTCTGAAAGGCTAATTACACCTCAGATAGAGGGAGCATTGGCATGGACAAAAATTCAGTTCTTACTACCTTTATATTTTTCACCCCTGTTACTAAGAACGCCAGGAAAGTTTTTCAGAAGAGAGTACAGGGGCACTTTCACCATTGTCCCATCTAGCCATGGCTTCATACTTCAGATTCCACAGAGTTTGAAGGAAAAAATATACTAACTTCCCTGGATTTTTGATAAGTTATGTGGACGCTTTTCATCTAGGAGTTATCCTTACACACAAAAGAACTGAAGTATATGTTTTCAGCAAGAAAAAGCAGTAATTAGTGAACTGAGACCTATGAGCCCTCCCCACCTTCCACTTCTTCCTCCTCACAGGCTCAAGTGTTTATCAAATGAGATACAAAACTCCAGCAAGAGCAAAGACATCAGATGTAGCAGTGAAATACTCTTTGTCTCAAAATTCAGAAGTATGGCAAGATTAAATACTTTTAAAGTCTTACACAGCAATTATTCAGGAGCTCAAGAAAGATTTTCTTTGCAGCCACCACCATGTCTGAAGTCCTGCCTGATGTTTCCCAAAGGACTTTCAGGCTTCAGTCTCACTGATCACAAAGCATTGCTGACCCATTTATGATCTCTATAACTCTCCCATTCCTCTTTTTTTTTTTTTTCTGACATATCTCAGGGGTTCTGACAACTGCAGATACTCAAAATGAAATCAAACTATTCTCAAGTTCTACCCCCTTCCTGGTTTTGGGAGCATTATAATCCTGAAAAGGTTAATTGGCATCACCAGTCATCTTGTAGTTCACAGGCAATCATCAGTGAAAACATCTCATTCACTTCAGATGGGAAAGAAAATGGGATGAAAAAGGAATACAACTTCTCCATAAGCAACATTTCTTCAGTGGGGTGCACTGGGAATGTAGCTACACAGGACTGTAGCCCAAATCAAGTCAGATGTCACTAGATCTGATGAATGCTCAATGCATATTTCACTCCAATGAACGCATAGATCATTGCTACTCCCTCTTCCAATCTCCTGCTCTTCCACCTTCTCTTCTGACTCCACCAAACACAGAACCGCCTGCAATCCCTTCCTAACCTATAACAAATGACCTGTTAAAAAAACTATTAAAAAAAACCCCTCTATTTTTAATTAAACAGAGAAAATCCACACAATTTCCTTCATACAATATGTTAAGAAAGACAGTAAAAGAGATTGGGAATGCCACCTGAAGCCCACATTCCTGCATCAGTTCAGAATTCATTAAGAGAAAATGACCTGATAATTCTGAGAATCTGGCCATACCTCCCAGCCTGATCTTGCAGACAGTGTATGTCTTGTGTTTGACTTCAGTGGAAAATAGACCAGGACTTTGCGGCAATAGCTTGTGTGTGGTCTGAAGAAGTCGCTAGGAAGGTTTGACACAATGACAGGAAGGTGACTAGGTTTGGTCTGTAGTTTCAGTGGGCTAGGACTAAGCATGTCTGGGGTAATATCACTCAGATTTCAGAGGCGGAAAAAAAACCCAACAAAACATATCTATCTCGTGTGTTCCTCAGGTTTAAAAATCCAAGAAATCATGAGCTGTAGAAATGAATAGAGTCTCAGAAACAAAGGCAAATTTTACTTTTTTAATAATAACAAAAAAAGAGATTGTATGAGTCACAGCCAGGAAAAGAATGGAAGAATTGTCCCATGATTTTGGTAATCATTAAATGTAAAGGCACTGTCTTCCCTACAACCTCAGAGGAGATGTAAAGCAAATTCAAAATTTCAATGACTGTCTATGACAGGAATACCCAAAGGGTGGCCTGTGGTGCTGATGAATATCCTATACTGAGCACATTGTTGGTGTTAGATTACAATGTTAAAACAGGCAGACACACACAAGCACATACAAAACCCCGCACGTTTGCGTTAGTGCTTGTACCAGACAATTTAAAAAAATTGACAAGACGTATTATTTTTCTCCTTAATAACCTTTTTGGATTGTAGTAGGTAGTAAAAATGACATAGGTGGAAACGGAGGGAAAGAACATTCCCTGAGCAACAGAGGAAATAAATGCAGCAATGACAGAAGGCATGCCCATCCTTTTATCTTTTTGAAATAACACCCATCAAGACAAGGTGGATGAAGATATTAAACTGTATCAACTCCAATACCGATTAATTTCAAATAAACAAGATATCATACCCTGACTCCTAGACTGGGTCTGGGGTTCTGATCAGTAAAACTGTGTGATTAATACCGTTAATAACTGTAACACCAAACCCAGAGTTTTGACATTTTATAGACATTTAGCATCTTCAGTTTCAACTGTAGTAATGTGCTTTAATGTCATTTTATCACAGGTAATTTCCTGGACCTTCTTGAATTAACTATGCTATATCAAACAATTTACTCAGAGATTTAGAAGCTGCCGTTATACATAGACTTTATAATGTAAAATTTGGACACTATGGATGAGAGATTGGAAGTTTCCAGAATGGATATAACACAGAGATATTTTCCCTTTCATTTTGTTTTTCAGATTCGTTTGTTTGGGTAGGGGTTTTGGGGGATTATTTTTTTTTTTTGGCTTGTCATGCCTGCACAGCTTAAACAACCTCACAGTGTGTGAAGCTAACGTGCTGCTATTCTTAGCCAAGTTGTTAGATCTGGATAAAACCAAATCTCTCTAAGTTTCTAATTCATCTGGGGGAAAAAAAAAAAAGTGAGTCATTAAGAGAAAAATACAAGCAAATCTTAAAAAATCTTCAAAAAACCAAAGATGATTAAACTGATTAATCTTCTTTTCTTTAAATGCTAGGTCATGCTCTTATTTGTGATACCATGATGAGCTGTAATTAAATTCTGGCAAAATTTCTTCTTTCAAGTAATTTGAGCTACTACTGCCAAAACCACACAGGAAACTATCCTTGCTACCAGGAATTCACATTTTTATAGAAACAATGCACTCAGTAAATGTTGCTTCCTATATTAATCTGCTACTTTGCCAAGGGACTTTCATTTTTACAAAGTTGCTCATTACTGTCTCACTTTCAGGACAGCATCTTCGCTCAAGTGCAGATTAACATGAAGAACATGCATTAGTTCTACTCTAATTAAGCATATGCTTAAATAGTTTCCTGAACTGGAATGGTAGTAAATAATACATAAGAGTTAGGCTGAAACGTTGATTTTGCTGATGTAAAAATAGGAGCACGTATATAAAAAGATACCTTCCTGTTGCATGCCATTCCCTTTCACGTCTATCTGCCCCTGTGGAGAAAATGAGAGGATAAATCTTGAGAGATGGGAGGTCATATTGCTTCAGGCATGGATGGTGGAGAGGCAAAACTGTGCCTCAATTAGTACTGCCTGATGTGGTATGTTCATGCTTCTCCCCTTTCTGCATTAAGAACAGGTTGATGCCTGGCTTGTGCAGAGCGTGTGCGAGGAAGATTCACAGACAGGACAATGAAGATTCCAGCAATTAAATTGAAAATGAATAAAACTGAATTTTGCAACCAGACTTTTAGAGCACTGTCCCTGGAGCAGGGGAGGAACTGGCGTGAGAGTCACACACAGCTCCTTCCTTACACCTTGCTCTGCTGGTGAAAAATGAACTATGGAAGTCCTTCAGGGATAATTAGCTCCCTCACAAGTTTTGCTTTCCAGCACAGGAATCTGTACAGGCTACTAACTAAGCCCCAGTCACCCAACAGATGATACCACTGTGGTTTTCTTTGCAAGCTGTACTTCTTTCTGTGGTCACTGTGTAACCAATGGGTTTCCCGCTGAGAGGCTCTGAGGAATGCAACAGCATCCTGAACTTATTCAGGCTGTTTTGTGTGGGTAGTTTTCCAACAGAACTTGCTTACTTTAGTTAAGAAGAAAGATCCTGCTGGCATGGCTGCCAAATGAAAAGTGCCTTAAAGCCTTCACAACAGCTAATCTCCCAAGTTACAGACCAAACAGACAAATCTCATAGTCCGAGTTCACCTTGAGGAGCAATCTGCATCAAGAAGACAAGAAGTGAGAGGGTATCTCTGTAGCTTCATGCCTCTCCTCCGAGGCGTTCTCCCACTGGAGTCAAACATGGCCACACCAGGATTTGGTACATGGGGAGGATGAAATCTCTGAGGTGGAGGGTGAAGGTAAAGCAGGTAGAGGTAACAAATACTGGGAGCCTTTTAAAATAATATAAAGTGCGTTGCTGTTTAATATCCCTAGCTGTGAAGTGACCTTGCAGGACCATCCCTAGTGTATACCCCTTGCTACGTGTCCTGTGTTGTCCCGCTCTGGCTACAAGCAATTAGTTACCTCTGTTTTTATCTCTGAATATCCGGGGGTTTCTGTTATAAATGGTTTTTATCTGCAGTTCAGCTATTGTTTCTCTGTTGTTTCTTCTCGTATAGAGCAGTTTATTATCTGCATCTTAGTCCCCTTCAAATGTCTTCTGCTTTGGGTTGAAGGGATTACAGGGCTTACAGGATGGTTCACTAGAGGTTAACACAATTGTGAATCGAGAAATGAGCCAACAGTTTCATTACAATTGTCTGTATGTCTGATTGCATTTACTGCAGCCTGGGTAATATAAAGCTGTTGTTTCAGGGGTTTTGTGGAAGTATAAAAGCATTGTAATGACAAACAGGTAAACTATGTATAAATGAACATTTGCTAGAGACAGTTAAGTTAATAATAATAAAATTTCCTTCCAAGAGACTACAACTGCCAAACTGACTTCTACATATGCATTGGCATAGAAAAGCACACACTTTTTTTTTTTTTTTTTGGGGGGGGAGGGAGGCAAACACTAAAATATTTTATTTAAACAATGTAAGGAAGACTTCTTAGGACAGTGAATGGTGTGAAAGAAATGTTGAAAAATCAAAATAAATTAAAAATAAATAGAAAGTAGAGGTGTAGAGGAACATGACAGAATCCAGATATATATTTTGGTAATATAAGAAAGTGATTATCAAAGGTTTGACAGTTTTCTAAGATAATAAAACATCATGACAACTTCAGTGGTTTTAGTTCCAAATATTCAGACAACTGTCATAGCTCCATCAAAACAGCAAAAATGTCTTATATTATTCAGAATTTGAAGAACAAGCGAAGAATATGATGTGATGTCATGTGGGAAAGGTAATATGTAGGCAAGCGAATGTAAGTGAAGGTGGCAACTCCTTACAAATGTAATTCATTGTCAGCAGGCATTCATGCTAGCAAAATGGAACTGTGTGGATGTCCATGGAAAATGAACAGTCAAGATGACGTCAAGATGGATAAATGAATTAATCTAAAAATTCATTGCAACATTCAAATAAATTGTTTTGAAGAATTTGCCCTTCTATGCTATATTCTCCTCTGGCTTTTTTCCATTAAGGATACCACTATGTTTTTTATAGCCTTTATTTAGGGTAAGCCTGCCTGAATACATCTGAGATATTTTGAGATCACAGCTCATACTGATCTTTAGAAGGGAGCACCACCTAAGAATGACTATTTATTAGATTTTATTCATTCAAAAGCCAAAGGCAAGCTAAGCATGCTTCAAAAGTCTAGTCTATAGTCAGCAGCAACAATAATAACAGAATGAATCAGTAAGTTTAGATTCTCAACTGAAAGGATGTCATAAACAAATTATTTAGTCTTCATCTCACTCAAGTATTGCTGTGTAAGGGCTAGGAATCTAGTTGTCCATACCTCCCTCTACAGTCAACAGAAAGACAGACATCTTCACGGGCAGATACATCTCATTTTATGTATCACTTCTGTGATATATGTGTTAAATCCTGTTTTTCTGCATGGATTTTATCGAGAATCTGGCCAACTCATTTAGCCTAATCACTTTACCATATCTATAGTTAAATGTATACTATTTTCTGTCAGCAAATGCATTTTCCTTGACTTGCAGTTAGAAAGTTCAGAAGAAACAATGAAACCTTTCACTCTTTGTGTAGGACACTGGCCTGATAAATGGGAAACAAGAGTCTTCAGTAGACAGACTCTTCCACCCAAATGTCTTTAAGAGAAAATGGAACTACTGGTGGTAAAGGACATTTACAAATTTGAGAGCAGATTTAACCCCAAAAGCAAAAAAATTCAGCCTGATGCTAAGGCAAGACATTCAGAATACATTTCATGACTAATATGAGTAAGAGAGCATCTAGTAAATAATGCTTCATAGTCGTGCACTGAAAAATGAAAATAAAATAAAATATAATGTCGTGTTCTGTAAGTATTTTCAGTGTTTCAGCCAGGCACCAGAAGCTATAGACTGACAATGTTTGAAATATACTGAACAGTTATTCATACAAAGGAAACCAAACCAAAACAAAAAGAACATTAGTTGTCTCAGACTCAATAAATATTTCAAGGTTTTAGAAGCCAGCATGAAAACAGAACAACTGTCAAAACGAGAAATCTAAAAGTTGATGCTCACAGTTTCTGATAACCAGTCAGCTCATCTTGAGCAAATTCCAGAGTAAAACCTCATCGAAGTGTTCTTGGATGTTCTGCGGGCAGCTGGTTCAGATCATGAGAATGTACTGAGCCACTGTAATCCTGGTTTGAGAATTATCTTGTGGTATAATAAAATCTTAGAAAGAAAATATTATGAAGCCCCTGTAATTAATTTGCACTCCAAATAAGATATTGTTCCACGTTAAAGACAGATTTCATATTGATTTCATATTTCCTACTGAAGGAGGGAGGCTGTAGGGGGAGAGAAAAGGAAGAAAATGCTTTCAAAACCACTGCTCCTGCTCATATTTGTGCTCGAAGCCAATAAGACAACTCATGTGTGGAAGGGTAAACAACTGCATAATTCTTTTCAGGACCAAGACTGTACTGGCAAAACTAACAACTTTGATGACAGGCTTCCCAGAGAGGCCAAGAGCTGAATGAAGCGTGAGCTGCCCTCATAACCTCGGACTCAATGGACGTCAACATGTTATCCATGGAGTCGACTGAGCCCACAGCTTATTCCTCTGGGGTCAAACAAAAGTGTACAGGAAAATCTGCTCCATGAAGGCTATGTGATTTCTATATAGGTAAAATTTCCAGAGAGGTTCTCACATCTACATTAAAAGTTTTAAAAAACTTCTTTTTAAAAAAAGTTTTAAAATATAGAAAGTATCTATTCTTTCCAGCTCAGAGCTACAGCACACTGTTCAAAGGAGTTTATGTAGCTAGTTCCTCTCTGCTGAATGTAATATATTGCAATGGTCCGTAGGCAAAGTCTTATGGATAATTTTTTCAAGCAACCTTTCAGCAGTGCCACACATCTTTATCATAAAATATTTTAATTAAAAGCTGCAATTTAGCTTTCACATGGCATGAGCTCAAGTAGGATCAAGTTGTTGATTGTATTTTTTAAAGATGAATGTGTTTCAATTAGATATTTATCCATTATATATATATTAAACTTCAGTAAGAACCAGATGTTGATCTGGAGTAAAGTGACAAAGCTTACTTGAAGTAAAAGTATTTATTGCACTACCTATCAGCTGGTCCTAAATGTTTCTGAAACTCTAATGACATTAGAAGACATATACAGCCTATCTTTTTTAATCTAATTACTTTAATGCTAGAAAGCACTGAAATCAAAATGGTATCTAATCAAGCACTTAGTGTGCTATTTTTTACATCAAACAGCTACGGGATAAAATACATATAATACTTAAATATTTCTTAGAGCAATGGCTAAAAATCAAGGAATGAACACAGATGAATGCTTTAACCATTCACGTTCATTCATTTTCCTAGTGAATCTCTGAACACAAAACAGAAAAAAGTCAGAAAGGACCAGATGCAGCTGCAATACAAATGGGTGGAAGGGAACGGAGGATGGAGGGAGCTTTGCCTCCAAATTGAATATGCACATCAAGATAATGAGTTATTATATTTTTTCCCCACAGTTGTTTCACGGTTGTTCCCCCACATTGTTTCAGAGAAAATGGAAAGCGTTTATTCTCTAGGCTGATGGATGTAATTAAAACTTGTTTTAAGAACGAGTACAGACAAACCCATTTCTTAAGACATTAAAAATGACAGGCATACTTAAAGACAACAATAATTTTACTGAAACCATCAGAAAATTAAAACATTATTTAAAAATAATAAGCTGCTTGGCTTTGTTTTTCACTAGTGTTTCTCTTAACACAAGATTTTAATTGCAGATTAGTTTTATTCTTCTAGTCTTGTTGATAGATTTGAGGCGAGTGACATACATCATTCATTGTATTATGTAGGGGATCACATTTAAAACAAGAGCTTTGCCTGACCGAGCTACTACAGCCTGTCTGATTGTTGCGGAATTGTCATTAAATGGAAATGATGCGCGGGAATGTTGAACTTAATGTTATGTTTCCAAATATCATGAATAATATTACAGTAGCTTTAATGAATTTCATGGGAGAAAAATGTCATTAAACAAAGCAACAATATTAGCCCTGGTGCCCTGGCCAAATTCCAGTCTGGTTAATTGCATTCTGACACCTACTATTTCTCAGTTGTTTGAATTTGGTATGTTTGTGTGCCTCGCTGGTTGTTCATTGATATGTTAATGCCATACCTTGTCGGACCATTGCTGTCTGTCACCCCAGAGTTAGCTGTCTATCCCTCTTGACCACCCAAGAGCTTTTAATGAAGCTGTAACTACAGTACATGTCCTTGAAAAGATTCCTTTCAATCTACCTTCCCACAGTTCATCAAGTTACTTAGATATTGCTTAACCTAACAGGTAAGCACAGATATAACTTATTTCAGTGTTTGTTAAGCATACAGCACACCATCACTTCCCAGTTCTGAAATAATGAGCTGCCGAAGTCCATTAACATGCGCTTAAAGCTGGGCACAGAGATGACCTCCCACACGTTAGAGCATTAGCTGAGGTCAGAGAGGCACTCTGAGCAGGATCTCCTAATCACCTCCACTTAACCATGCTTTGCTTTGAATTGTGGAGTGGTCTCTGTGAAGGTTACCTGAACTATGGATGAAATTTAAGTGGAGATATGCTCCAGAAGCACAACTTACACACCTCAGCACCGGCTAATCATGGAGACAATGGCCCTGGAGTAGAGCTAGTCCAAAGTTAAAAATAAATTCCCAAAATGTGGACTTCAGAATAAACTGTTTTGTTCTACAGTTCTACTCCTGTTGGCTCATGCTACTTGCTCATGTAGACGTAGTCATATTCAAGTGCTTTATTCAAAGGAGCAGATCTGCATTGTATTATCTTACTAGTCTTGATGTAAGGGTGTCCCATGGCTCAAAGTCTGGATTGCAGAATATTTGAGAAAACCCTTCTGACGTTGTCATGTTTGCTGACAGTTGTAGAGGGGTTATGGAGGAAAAGATTCTGAAGACCTAAATCCTGGTTCATTGAAAGCTTTTAATAAAAGTAGGACTACAATTTGGAACTGCCTTGATACACATTCAGGCAGGATCTTCAGTGACAACCTTGTATAACGTTTTTTGTGTGTCTGTCACATCTCAGAGACATAATTTCTAATATCATTCCCAAGAACCTCCCCATGCCCTTTAATCTTGAGCGCTGTTTGTGACATCCAATTCAGACATTCACGCACACTAATTTTCCTTTTTGGGAGACCAGACAAGATCATCAAGGAGCATGTAAAACATTTAAATCAGGCATATATTTATATATGCATTGACAGTGATTAAAATATAAATGCCCAACAAAACACAAGATCAGAAAGAGGTGGTGCCAAATATAACTGTCCTCCAAGAGCCTTCATATCACTTAGAGAATAGAACATTCCTGAAAACCTCATCTATAGGTAACTGTAGGTTATCAATCATATCCCATTTCTGTTGGGATCAGGTGCAATGTCCTGTTCCAACAGAACAACTGAATCCACATCCCTCCCCCATCTGGTGTATAAGTACCCCAGAAGCTGCACAGATTGTACTCCATGTTGCACATGGCACTGTTATTTGAAGTCTCAAGCTGCGTGTTAAACTGCAACTGGATTGTCACCATTAAGGTTTTGTCACAGTATGATTTAGGGAGAAAGCCAATGATCTGGAAACAGATGTGAAGTTTTAAATGTACATCATTAGATCTTCAGGACTAATTTCAGGCTTAACACTGCCTTGGATTTTCTTCAGGTAGAAGAAAGAAGACAAAGAAATGGGGAGAAGAGTGACAAGATAAGTGGAAAAGAGTAGACAGGATCATGTGAGCACAGATGCTAATGAACTGAAAAACACCATTTTATTTAACTGTTACATATGTCTGCACAGAAGTCAGCCATTTCAAAGCAATTGTAGTACATATAGAGGGTCTCTTAAGATTCCCATATAGGAAAATCTTTTTTTTCCCCTTTTTGAAGCTTCTGCTTAAGATTAAGGATATTTTCCATTCAGTACCAGGTCACAACCAAGCCATTCCTAAGAGGGTCTCTCTCTAACTCACTCCCTTGCTCACACACACATCAACACAAACAGCAAGAAGGAAGCGGAGAGGAAGCAAAAGGAAAAGGGTGAGCAAAGATTACTAAAGACTTTGAGAGCGCCGTAGTCAATGCCCTCATAGTCAAAGAAATCTACTGCTCTATGGGTGGTGGTGGCTCAAACCTTGTATACAAATCGAAGTGAATTCAAGTCTTGCATGTTCCCATCTTACCTGAGCACTCTAATAACACAGCCACTGGCTTTTCAGGCAAAGATAATCGTATATGCGTTTATCCATTTTAACTAGAATTTTTTTCAGTCTGAGTTTGAGAAACCTTTAATTAAATCTGGTACATTTATGAAAAATTCTGTATTTAATGGTTGGAAACTTCCAAAGAAAACGGCTTTTTTGCCACAAAGATCCTGACTGAACCTATTTCCATGTTGGATATATATGCAACTTCCAATGAAAATAGTGGGATTCCTTTTCAAGTAAAAATGAAGAACATTTGGATGTGATTGGCGAAGACTACTTTAAGATCCATAATATACGAATGAAAACTACTGCTAAGTCCTTAATTTATTACCAATCCTAGTGTGTTACTCTTTGATTAAACCTCATCTTGTGCTAATAATTCTCGGTAGTTCTGTACAACATATGCTACAGAAATCCCTAAGGTAGCCAAGGAAAACCAAGCCAAAACCAGCAGAGAAGTTGCTTACCTGTCTGAACTCTTCAAGATCTATTTTGTTTCCCACCAGCACTAAGGGGATGTCATAGGTGTGCCGGACACGATAAATGAGTTCCTTAAACTCAGCAGCTTCTTGAAAGGATTGGCGGTCTGTGATGGAATAGCAGATAATGAAGCCTTCTCCGCCTCGCATGTATTGGTCCCTCATGGCTGTGAATTCTGCCTGTGGAATAGGAAGAACATGCTTAGTAATTTGCAAACAAAATTATCCATCTGTAAATAACGAACTTGCTGAAAACTTCCCCCATTCCCTACATAATTCTGCATTGCTTGTTTTCTGTTTCAAATACTGCTTGCTGAAACTTGTGCATCCTTCTGGGGTCATCATCCTGGATAATACCCCACTAGGATTTCTCTTAGGACCTTTTTTTTTTTCCTTTTCCCATCAAGGGAACTCTGTCCTCTAAGAATGTGAACTTATTATGCCAACGCCTGCATACAGAAAATAGTGTCTCGTGTTTCTAGAACTTTCTGCAGCACTTTTGGTAAACATAGATGACTTGCAATTGAATGAATACTAACAGGTGTAAAAGAAGAGCTATATTACTATCTAGGGATGGGAGACAAACTCCTTATTATGCACTCACTTCAAAAGATCCATAATATCAAAAAGACATTCATTGACTCCCACCAGCTTTGGAATAGTGCCTAGTAAAAGAGGAATATAATCTGCAAAAAGTTCTACTCTTTCAAATGCTCTCAGAGAAGCTGGGGGTTTTAGTTCAGTGTGGGATAATACCATTAAATGAAAATTAACAATTTCAAATAGTGTGAGAATTCTCCTCCTGCATTTTCCTCTATTTCTGTATGTATTTATTGTCACAGCAACATTTCTGGTTATCGGTATGGTTTTTTAGAAGGATTTAACAACTGCCACATTGTACAAAAATCAAGATTTAGTTTTCAAAAACTAGTCTCAGGCAACTGTGGCTTGAGAATATGTTTTAAAGCCAGTTTTTTTTTTCAAGTTTGTTTGCTCTTCTTGATCACAGCCCAGAATAACCCAATACCATGGCAACAGTCGGTCAGGATCAGAATCCTCCTGACAGAATCAGTTCTCCCGAGATATTAAGATGCAGGAAGGTCTGATAAAGCAAGGAATACACATATCAACATTGGACCATTTCTATGAGCAGCAGGATGCAATATCAAGTCCTGTATTTTTAACTCTGTTTAGAATTTAGGCTAGGATTTTTAAAACAGTTTAGTTTATATATATATCCTCAGTTCTTGCTGAAAATTGAAGGGAAATGAATTGCTTATGCTCTTTTAAAAGTCTCAGCCTTAAATCTTTCTCAATAGTCACTCATATTGATTGATAATACTTCCTGTGAATAGACTTTCATGTTGACCATTATCATTTATTCATGATGTATCTTTTACCCAAGGGCTTTCTTATATATCATTCAAAATATTTCACCTGCTACAAGAAAAAGTTCATAGACTAAGCTCCAAAATAGCAGACTAATAGGCAATTTAAGGGTAGGATTCTGCTTTGAGACTTACTCGGAATTTCAAAATGTCTAAACTATCACCACTGGCATCCCAGGAGAGTTTATTAACTACCAAGCTACAGCATAGAGTGGATCAGGCCATATTCTATCCCATCCTCTTGAAACTGGATGTGTAAGAAGTAGGGCACCAGTGGGGAGAAACACAGATGTCAAACAAAAAGGATTCGACGTTCTGCTGGTTCTGGCAAGACAGTGAATGGAAATCTGTTTCTGTTCCCAGGTCTTTGCCTGCCACCTACATTAGATAACCACTCTATTAATAAACAATGCGATACCAAACTGGAGACCATACCCAAGGTCTCCAAATTATGGGTAGGGAGTGTTAATGACTAAACACAGAGACTCCCTCTCCCTTAGCCACCCTCAGATCCCAGGCTTTGCTGCCAGAACAAGGGTCTCTCCGCACGCCTCCGTGCCCCTGATTTTCTTCTCCTTGCATCAATCACCTAGAACTGTTCTGCACCATGATTAGTAGGCTAGTCTCCTTTGTAGGAGGAGCTGAACAAGGCCAGGGTCCCTTCAGGCTGAGCACACAATGGAAACCTTATGTGGAGTTAAACTTGTGGATTAAGGCTCCTGAATTTAGCTGTCTATGTGTGACTGCAGGCCATTACCTAAACTCCCGTTGTAGATAATGGTAAACTAGACCATGCAATCAATGGACTACAGATTGCTTCTGCTGATGAAAAATAATTCTCTCTTTAGTTATCTAATTATCTATTTCTTGTTTATCTATTTTTGGTTTCAGAGTGAGCTGAACATTTATACAACTGAATGGAGCCCCTAGCTCGCAGGTAGACACCTAAAAGTAAATGTTTTGGTATGGAACCTAAGTCCCAGCCCAGATGACCTGTCTTCCTGGGCTAAAGATTTCATAAATACACTGTATGATTAATCTGCACAGCCTTTTACAAAGAATGAGCTCTGCTTAGTGAGTTGATCCCCCTCTAGGAAGTGCTCAGAACTTTTTACACTCATTTATAGCCATTTATGGCAAACCAAGAAGGAATAAGGTCACATATCCCTGTTTAAGTTACTCACAATAAGTGACTTTCTGTAGCATGAGGGCTCCCAGGATCACTCCCCAGGAACGCTTAATGACTTTCCTTGACTGCCAGGAGACTTTGGGTTCCTAATTTTACACACTGTGAATCATTCCAAAGGGAAAAAGTGCTCAGCTTTTAGGCACTGCCATTCTTGAGTTGGAGTCATTTACCTACGCGTTCTGGTTCATGTCTGGGCATAATTATGAGTTTAAGGATATGAATTAATTTACTTCTGCAATTTTTTATTATGACATGTTATTGCTGCTGATATATTGGACTAAACAGCCACAATACTGTAGTGTCATGTTTGCAGTGATCCATTTTCAGAGGTATTAATTATTCTATGCAAACTAGATTGGGAATATCTACTCGGTTTTCTGTTATTAACTCAGTCATTTCCTTTCTTATTTTTTTGATGTTGACTTTCACTTCTCAGTTTTTTCCCCTTGGCATGATTCTTCATTACAGAGTCAAGGACTCCAAGGTCAAACATAAATAAGCCTTTTCTTGGATTTAAAAAAAAAAAGTGGGGTCTTTTTATTCTGTTCACCAAGACCCCCAACATAATAATATATACTAAGAAAAAGAATAAATACAATTTCCAATAAACATACTATAACTCTTGTAATGATGTATGCATATTATATATACAAGACAAAGGACTAAGATGTAATTAAATCTCTTTGTTCATTTTTTAATTCAAGCCCTACTCCAGATTTCACAGTTTACATGTATCTCTACAGTAAGCAGAATCAAAATCCAAGTTCACCTAGGTTTTATGGATGTTCAGAGGTAGATGGAGATAGACCCAAAGGTTTTACGGTTTTTTCGGTGGTTTTATTTTTTATCTTGCCTGATTCTCTTATAAAATAAGCAATAGTGTACCTGTGCAGCTGGCACACTAATATCTTCTTTAATTGTTTTCTGCTGTAAAAGTAGCTTTTTAAAAAATTATTCAGGAATGCTACTGGATGTCATTTGTTACTCAATAGGGGGAAAATATGAAACATTCCCAAGTCAGTAAATGCCAAAGGGAAGAGGCAGAAGGAAATCACACTTCCTCAAAAGGAAATAAATCTGAGAATTAAAGTGAAGATTTGTCATGCTTATAGCACTTTGCAGCTTGACATCAGTCTCTAATACTCTCTTGTGTATTATGACTAAGACTTAACTGAAAAGTGTGATAAGAAATCTTTTGAAACAAAATCACCATTCTTCGTGGGAGAGATGTTATACTTGAGAACAAGCATCAAGTCTGGATAGAAACAAAATAAAACTTTTCTAAAAGTTGAAAGAAGGCAGCATAACTTTTTCCTTTTCTTTTTCCATTATAATTGAATGCAGAAAAAAATTATACTAATTCTCATAAGATTATATATGTCTACCTGTTGTTGAAGAAAGTTAACAGGAAAATCTCACAATGATTAGGTTGCTCCTAAATGGATGTGATGTTTGCCTTTTACCAGTTATTGGGCATCTCATATGACTTTTCAAAGATGACAGAATGGCCACACAATGACATAGAGCGGCTCCCTCAACATGCTAGATACATCCCATCCTGTTGTATCAAACTGCATACACGCAGCTTAACTAACTTTTCCCTTATTGATCCCCCTGTACTAAGGGTAGTATATCTCTTCCTCAAACTTTTCTGCAAGGCATAAAGACCTGGGAGGCATAAGAGCACACCTTGCCTGTAAAGGTTGGGATAGAGAAAGTCCTAAGTGTGTTAGTCCTTTCTGTGTTCCTCATCATTAGGCCACTCACTCCTTTAAGTAGCAGTCCCACATTTTTCTTGGTCTTCGTTTAGTTGCCAGTGTACCTCTGGAAACCTATCTCATTGCCTTTTACATCTCTCAAAAGTTTCAACTCCAGCAACACTCTGGGTTTCATAATCCAATCCATTCATGCCCAAGAAATACTTCCATATTGATCTTGGGAGACTGTCCCTGTTTCCACATTTCATCCTTCTGTATATGCTTGCTTTTTCTATTAGCTGTTAGGAGAACTACTTAGCAAAGAAGAAAATACTTATCCTCTGTTTTCTCCCTGTCATCTTGATTTATCCTCTTTTATCCAATTTTCATAACAAGCAAAAGAAAGCTTTTCATGAAGAGCAATATTTTTAATTAGTTTTAAAATTCATATTGTTTTCATATAAATATGAATAGGGCTTGTATGTTTTCTTTTTTTCGTTAGAGATTAGAATCCTTTCTAAATAAGATCAATATCTTAATGTCTCCAGAAAATGAAACAAAGGCATTGAGCAGCAAAGTCAGATAGACTACACTTAGGTACATAGATCGTTATGAAGGATTAGTTTATAGGTTGCTATCAAACATAACAGTCTGGATCTAACGTTCAGCTCAGGACAACCCTATCTTGCTGACTGAAAGAATCTAGGAAGGTGTGTCACAAAGTTCACTGAAGCCAAGCCTGGTTCTTTACTGTTTCCTAAGTATTTTCTCCTGAGCAATGCTGGAGAAAGAGTGCCGGGCTAGAAATGCTTTTATTCAACTCAGAATAGAAACATCACCATTTTACACCAGCAGAACTCAAAAGGGAAGCCAATTCTCCTAGATCCCCATGTTACGCATTGCTAATAGATAGCCTTGTCAGCCCCAAAAGGATAAGAGAAAAAGGAGGGGGGAGAGAAAAACTAACAAAAAAAAGACACAGGCAATGAGCAGGGGATCACCGTACGTGTCCCTTCTTTTTCATTGTGTGGTGATGTGTTTGAGGAGGAAACACGGCGCAATGCTTAGAAGTGCAGTCCTTCTCCACACTCCTCAGAAGTGTAGTGCTTAGAAATTTAAAGATGCAGCACCTCAGAAACAAGGGTGTCATGTTTTTCAAACTACACACACACTCCACACATTTTGATGTCTGTTCTTTTTTTATGATCTTGGCTTATATCTCTGGAAGAGGTCAGAATCTCCCCAGGGAGGCCAGCCTCACAGTTTGAGAAATGCCACTTTCTATATCTTCTCATCTGATGTTGTGCTTGACTTTAGAACCAGGAATCTGCTAACAGATGTTCTTAATCAAAGCTGTCTCCCCGATTACCACAGGGGTCATTCTTATTATGAAGGGGTTTTTTTTTACATTTCGAGTGAACGCTGAGGGAGGAGGGGGTATATTCTTGGAATTTATTATGAAGGGTTTTTTTTTTACATTTCGAGTGAATGCTGAGGGAGGAGGGGGTATATTCTTGGAAACAGGCAGGATATTGTTCATCTATGACAATGAACAAACAAGGGTAAAATGAACAAAAAGGACACAGGAAATTCAGCGGGGAAAAAAAAAAAATCTTTCAAATAGCGAGTGAGAATCAAAAGTAAAGAGCATACAACATAAAAGAAATATGTGAAAATGTATTGTTCACTTAAAAAAAAAAATCAGTATTTTTGTTTACAAAAAGGTTGAGAATTTCTTTTATCTCAGGAAAGATTTTGCGAATATGCTCAAAGATTATTTTTTAGCAGCAAATGTTTTTTTAAAGCTAAAGTGCAACCCTCCCATATCTCTCTGCTAATAAATTCTCTTACACACAAAAACATCACAGTTGACTTCATTGTGATTACATATCATTCACCTGGCACTGCCTGTCATAAAGTGTGCTTTGCGTTTCTTTTACCTCCTGAAGTAGATTTACCTAAGGAAAGTGCACTGGTGAGAAGCGCTGTGATAATTATTTGGTTTTCACTAAATTCGGTTTTCACTTTTTTAGTCTCTTCTTCTTCTTGGGTGGGGGTTGGGTGGAGGACAGGGTAAAAGCAAGTAGCTTTTAAAAGCTTATTTGTAAAAGCAAGCAGCAAGAAACCTGCAGCAGTTACAAGAAAGCATCCAGATAGGAAGTTGGGTAGCTATTATATCTTATAACCACCATAATACCCGCTACTAATCTAGACACAACGGATGAGACGTGTTTCAGCTGCTTTCTGCCACTGAAGGGGTAGTCACCTATTCTACATTCGTCTTCAATCTCTCTCTGCAGTCAGGAGAGAGAGATGATCAACTCCAGAGAGTAATTCAATCCATCCTCAGAGAAGTGTTTAAGATACCAGGGATGACTTTTCTTCGTACCTCTCTCACTGCCTCAACAGAGACTAAATACCAATCCCAGCCTCTGAGGTCCACAATATCAGCCACAGCTCCTGCCCAGTCATGTATCCTTCATGTATTTGGATGATAAAGCTTGTCCTCCTCTTCATTTTAAACTTTTCATTTCGTTTCTACAAGGCTGTTTTATTTCCAATGAAGTCTGAAAGGTCAAGACAAAGTAACATCTAGTGCCTAAAGCCAATGGAGGATTTTTGCCTTCACAGCACCCAGCAGTGGGAAACGCTATCCATCAGCATGGGTTAAGTTACATTGGGAAATAACAAACAGATAGGCTTTTTGAATCACAGAAGTCAAAGTTTCAAACCTGCTGCCTTTGCTCACAGGATTCCAGCATGCACCAGCTACAGGTTCCCAGCAACCACAGAACAGAAAACAAGTAAGCACTGAACAATATCAGCATCACTTCACACTGTCTCCTTGCTTCCCTCCTGTTTCCAGTCATCCTTTGCAAAGAGCAACAACAAAAGGAGTTACACAGCAAAAGACACAGAAAAGTTTGCAGCAGGTGGTACTCAGCCACCTGTGCCAGCCTAAACCATCTGCCACAGCACTGGGAGGAAGGAAGGGAGCTGAATAACGGCTCAGATACAGACCAAACGAAATGCAGGGGCTCTGGCTTAAATACTGGAGGACAGGGATTGATTCTTCTCTGCATCAAGTCTTTACACTGTTCTGGTTGTACATCAAACCCCCCTCTCACAACCCTTTTTGCCTGCTCTAGTAATGATCCAGGAGCAGTCCAAAATGGGATTAGTATAAATGAGAATTAGCCCATAAGCCTGCAGTGGAAGTGGATTATTATTATAATCAGTCCCTTGATTAATGATCAGTCAGTGTCTCATGCCTTATAATTACAGGAAGGAATCCTTCCTTCTGTTATAAAACAGCTATATCCCTTTCCTTCTGTGAATTTGTACCGGGGACAAAATGCACGTCACCGATGATGGGAACAGTATAAAGATAACATAAAAGATGCGGTCCTTGTTCCTAGCAGACTAATGTCTTTCTGAACTTAATCTGACAGCCTTCCAAGGCAATATTATGAACTCCACATTGTACAAAATCAGTAGCCTTTTCTTAACTCTGGGAATGTATAAGTAAAAAGCTGAGACAGATACCGAAATTAATCCGTAATCTAGAAGACAAACAGCAGCAACAATACCAGCCCTGTTAAAATCAGTGCCTATTTACCTGGCCACTCCT
Organism: Fulmarus glacialis; assembly: GCF_000690835.1. Taxonomy (NCBI): domain Eukaryota; kingdom Metazoa; phylum Chordata; class Aves; order Procellariiformes; family Procellariidae; genus Fulmarus; species Fulmarus glacialis. Next base: position 55,093 of record NW_009189585.1, read on the forward strand.
CCCCCTGTTTAAGCTAATTTATTTACCTGGAAAGAGAAACAGGCAGGAAGAAAGAACGTATTCATAACAGGTGATCTTTGCTGGAAGAGACCAGTATGATCTTCAGTTTTGTGACAAATAGCAACATTACTTCTTAGCTGCTAATTTCCAGGGTTTTCTGGTGGTCAGCGTACACTCTGGAAATGGAGGAGATAAGCTCACCCAGGTAGACTGAATGAGAGGGAGCACCTCAAAACCTTGCCTGTGGGCAAGAAAATGGTCCAGGCTGAGTGATGGATGGTTGGCAATTTAAGAAACACAATTAGACTCGCACTGAACATGAAATGCAAGCACCGTCTTACATTCCTAATTTTCACAAAATTTTGGCTGAAAACTTTCTAAAATAGGTTCCCTCTCCAACTCTTCCCCCACACTTACGTTCTACAGCATCAACCTTTTCCCTCTAGAAACAGGTCTTCAGTCCCAGACAGGAGCTGGTATTACACGACCCCCGTTCAGGATTCTTTCTGAAGACTAATCTATTTGCTTGGAAAAAGATGGATTCCTTCACATGGGTTAATAACCTCTACAGTCCTGAATATAAAGAATGAATTAATTAAAAATAAAGACTTTCATTTCTTAATCTGTGTTACTATATCAGATTAATTCATGAGGACATTAGTCTTATCTTCATTCAGATGAGTCTGAGACTTTGAATCGGTATGTCTAAATTTTCACCCTTTCTGAAAATCACCGGTTTGTGAGGTTAGTTGGATTACTGGCTTCTTTAAATAATTGTGGGACAAAATCTCTTTTCATCACTTGTGAATTCATATTGTTTCCCACATGTGAGCTTAAAGATTCAGGTCCCCTTCTCTTTTCAGCTATGATACTTCTTCCCATCATATCTGATATTGCTCACAGTCACAGGATTAAGTCTCATGAAAGGCAGATGTAGATGTCCCTTCACACCTCGAACGCTGATGGATGACTAGTGCACTGCCCCATTCGCTAACAGCACAACATTGTGTATGCACTTGCTATTCTGTATTCACATACTGTTAGGCGTTATGGCTTGCTTATAAAGTAAGATTGAACCACATCAGCCCGGTAGAAAAAATCAGTAAAGAAAAATAACTAAGGAAAAAAAGACAAATGAGAACAACTTCCAATAAAATAACTCAGGACTTCAAAAAATAGCATCACACACTGACCCTTCTTTCTCACTAAGGAACTACTAAATAACCTGCACTGGCACTCAGACCCTCCCTCCAGAAGTAGCTTCTCTGCATTGATGTTCCCACTCTAATTGCCCTCCTGCCTTCAGGTGATAATATATTTGCCAGTTTGCTGCAACTGTGCTTTTGTTAACTTTATTAATCCTGCTCTTCCAAAGATGGTTTGTCATATGCAGTAATGAACATATGCAGTCCATCACCTGCGAGATGTTATCTGCTTTTCATTCACCCCAAAATATGGATGATATCAGTTCTCCACAATGCCAGTAAAAATGCCTCGGTGCTACACTCCTTAACTCAGAGAACTGTCTTTTTCTTTCATATTAATGCTAATGGTTTCTCTCTTAGGGATAAACACCTTAGTAATTTTCTCCTAAATGCAGGCACTGAAGCAATCTTCATTCTTAACTACCTCTAAAACCCCCAACTGCATTTGGTTTATCATGAACCATATAATACTTTTCCCCCCTCCTCATTGGTATGCAAGAAAGAATAAAGCTAATTTTCACCTTTTATCACAAATGCATCATAAATGGTAAAGGGAAAGAATTAATAGCTTGGTAATTACATTTTAGTAAACAGCAGAGAAAAAAAAAAAAAGGCAACAACCCACTAGTGAAGAGGTAATGACTGCAGCTGCAAGCAAGGGCTCGCCAGGGATTCAAACAAGCTCTTGTCAGCTTACATGGGGATTGCAGACTTGCCATCTTCCCCAGCGAGGCTTGTGCAGCCTTGCAGAAGTAAAACAGGAGGCTACGGAGTCAGACACCTCATTGCTCTGATAAATGACTGCAAATTATATCCTGGCTTGCATATATATTCTTTCATTATGAATTCCATAACAAGTGTGCTTACCTTAAAAATTCCACAACATAGGTATTTCTCTCCCCTCCCTTGTGCCCTACTCATCACCAGAGATACAATTTTAACTAAGAATCCGGAAAGGGAAGAAAAAAAGAAGCAAACAACCTGCAGAGTGTCTTTTTTAGACTTTTGTAGCATTTAATCCATTGTGCACTCATTTCTGCCACTGAAATTTAGCTCAGTGTTTATCTGAGGGATGTACTCCCTGGGGACTACATAAATCGTCACCAATCTGAATGCGAAATAGCTGTGTTATAGCTGCACTGATTTTGTATTGCTTACAATATTAAAATCTGGTATGACTCTGTGACACAAAAGGACTGAGTTGTCATGTCCCTGTGACTTCCAGCATGAAGGACATCCCACCGTTCTTTTTTCTTTGCATTTGCACTAATGTTTCTGGTGCAGCTGAGATGACTAGGCAGCATTACGTGCACAGAGATAGTCACCGGATTGGCATCTATATAGCCCTGCAACACCGATCTCAGTGACCTTCTGGGGACTTGTGGGAACAGAGACTTAGCTGAAAAAAAAAAAAACCTCAACAGTGAGCAGTTCACAAAATGTCTCTAAGGTACCTTCATCTGCAGTGCAGCTATCCCGCACTAAGAGATGTTCAGTGGGACCAATTCTCCTGTAACAATTCAAACAAATGTCCAACTTTTAATGGAGTTGTCGTGGTTTAACCTGGCAGGCAG
>NW_009189586.1:0-3512 GCF_000690835.1 Fulmarus glacialis
TACTTCAGCCAAGTGCCCCCTTGTTCTTCTGAGGTCTCTGCTCCTCACACTCACTCTCTGTCTCTTTCTTCCTCCTTCCTCCCTCTCACTACCCTAGTACTTTCCTACTCGCATGCATGCAAGAGTATTAATAACTCACACCCACATTTTTCCACCCCCATACCATATTCTGCTATAGATAACTTGGCATGAAAATGAAAACTAGAAAGCAAATAGGAGTGCAAAGACAAAGACATTTCAACTATACATAGTTAGGGAGCACTCTGTTGAAATGACGCAACACTGTCTAACCAACACGAAACATCTCTGCCTAACCTTTCCTTATCCCCCTTCTCTCTTTAGGTCGTAGGGTTCTTCTGGCAGTAAGGAGTGTATTTTAGCATGTTTATACAGCAGTTAGGTCTGGAGGGCTTTCGTATCATTACAGTGACTTCAAATTCTGCCAGAACATGGGTAATATTTATAATACTGATAAGCAAAAATGTATGTCAACTTCTATTTTATCTGTCTGAATAAAAGAATAAAGAAAAGAAGCAAAGATATATGTCAAGTTTTATTTTGTTTATCTAAATAAAATAATAAATAAAAGGAAACTTCCTACCTTCTAAAATGCCAGATACATAAACAAACACAGTATTCAAAGTCTCTTCATTGTTACTAGGCAAAACAGTGAGGCGGGCAGCTGTCATAGATTTTGAAATCCCAAGCAATTAAGAGCAAATAAAAGAATAGTTAGGAATAATCTAAAATTGGTGCTGCCTAAAGAATAAACAAACAAGTTTGACCTGGTTTTCTGTGCACATAAACAGACACAAAGTTCCCAAATTTAGTTAAGCTACAGGTATTTCTACCAGCTTCAGTGCTCCTGTATTACTCTTGCCAAGAGCAGAGACAGACAGTTTATTGGAAAACAACACTTCAACTGTAAACCAAAGTGAAATACATATGTAAAATATTATATGTTTACCAGCAACTGCACAGTAAATACAGCATAGCCCTTATGAAAAATAAACACAAAATGTAATTACACAGACTGTTTGTCAAAATACATGTTTAAGTCCTGGAAACATCTGAGTTCTTACTAATGTTAACATTGCTCACCTGCGGAGATGCCCAGGGCTTTCAGAAATGTCTTGCTGGTCTTACATAAATATACTGAGCTAGACCTCGCAGTGCTCCAATTATCACTTGCCCAAGTGGTAACATTTTAAAGTTTATGAAACTGGTTCCAAATTTTCTCCCAAAGCTGGAGGAGGAGAGAGCTTGCAGTGAACCGCCCAGGTGCCCTATGGAAGGAGGGTTTTGGTGACCTGCCTGTGGCCAGGAGTGCTTGTGCCTTAGAGCTATCAAAGCCGGTGAAGGCTCACCTCTTCGGCAGACCTGCTGGGGCAACGGCACAAAGGGTTTGGCTGGGAAGAGTTTGATTACAAGGCAAAATAGATGATCCCACTCTGATTCACTCTGCAGGGCTTTCTACTCTTTTAATTTATTTCTTTAGACTATATTCTGAGTGTAGGCACAATAGGCAGGTAATTTAGGTAATCGGAGTCATCTTGCTAGGACCAGGCAAGGGCATTTCAAGTATTGATTGTAGCATCTATGTGAGACAATTAAAGCCAGTAAACAGAATCCATCTATAAATCGTGGGTGAACTGGAACCATTCTTCTGCCCTTGCTTGAGGATATACGCAGTTTCTTAATGTACCACGAGTATCTTACCATGGCATTTTGCTGTCAATAGATAATTAGCTGCTAGTGTTGTCCATGTAAGAGCTTTCCTTTAAAGAAAATATTCTGCTACTGAAATCAAGATAACAAAAAAACCCATCTAATAATACCCACCTTTCTGTGGGTCAGTGGTAAGGTCACTGTATTGTAATGAAATATGCATTTCATTACACTTGATGAGATATATGCATTAATTTCTGAGGTAGCAGTGGACAGTTTGTGATGGCATCTATTAATTTCCTTGCTTTTAAGTGTTTGTGCTTTGTTAGTAGAGAGATAGCTAACTAAATTGGTTTTTGAAATCGGGTTTTAAATATATTGCAAATGCATTCTTTAATACATTCCCACTCGACACTGGAAGGCTGGGAAGGCAAAAGCGCTGTCTAGATTGTTGTCTGAGGCACAACACCCCACGGTGCAAACCCAGACAAAAAGCCACAGCGTCAAAGAGATCACAAGGGGAAAAAAAGCAAGCATCTTTTCTTTAGAGACTTAAAGTTAAGTGTATAGCCAATACTAGTCATGGGGGCTCACTTTGTTGGAACTGTAGAGCAGACTAGGCACTCCAGGGAGTAATGCATCCTACTTATCTCAGACAACGAGCTAGGCAGCTAGTTCGGACTAGAGTGAGCGAGGGCCAGCTGGGCCAAAGTGTACACATTTGCTGCCCCTGCAGGAGCAAGAAATGTTCCCTACAGCCACTTAACTGACTGCACCCCATATATAAAAAGTGTGTTGCTCTCTGTTAATAGGCTAAAAGAGCTCTTTTGAGAGTATGTCTGCATTCATTTTGCTTTCTGCTAGGCTCATAACCTTCTTGTGTCTTCTCTTCATTTCATAAACCTGTGAACTTAGGGCTAGAATTTAGCCTTTTTAGTATGATTTGTATTTTCTGGTCAAAATCACAAGCACTGCATAAACACATTGGCCTGGATCCAAAAAGATGGATTTCTGGGAGAGGTAAGAGTGGAAGAGTGAGCTAAGAAGGCCTTTTTGCTTTCATGAGCATCATGCCGAATGGTACATGTGCAGGGTAAATTGACAGGACTGTTGGTGCTCCTATGCAGCTCTTTGCATTAACATCACAGCTGCACTAAGTACTGACTTAGGGTGCTTAGTTTCTCGTAGGACACTTAACCTTCCACTGAAATATATATGGAGAGTTCACACCTAAATGCGTTTGGAGATGTGGCCATAAAGACAGATGATGAAAAAATACCGTTTGCCTCTCCTGAATCCGTAAGGAATTGAGGAAGAGTGGGAGAAAGGGACTTCTTTCAAGGTCATGCAAGAACTTTTTGTAGGCAGACAGAGAAATTAAACCTGTATCTCCATCCCAAGGCCCAGAGCAAAAAGTGTGAAAAGAGGTAGGCACATCTTATATACCCTCTGCACTTGAATCTGTTGCCCGCACGTTTACGTGTAGTACTGTATAAGGTATAGTAGCATCCTGCTCAACCCTAGCTGGGGCTCCAGAGGGAATGGTTCTCCTCCTGTAATCCCTGTGTTATATTTGCCATTTCTATGTGGAGACTCTGGATATCCTCCGGTGTCTTAGGTGGCACTATAGATTTCTGGGCAAGCAAATAATAATGAATCGTGTTCTAAATGTTTAAAGACTAATCATAAAAAAATTAAGTGGTGGAAATGAGCCATAGAATTAAATATTTGGTTGGATGACTTGAAACAGATTTTAAGAGTGGAGTAAGATGATCAAAACACAGCAAAACAGAATTGTTCCTGACTTACGTACTTCATGCAGGTTTTTTCAGAGAAATCTGGAA
>NW_009189586.1:3535-7974 GCF_000690835.1 Fulmarus glacialis
TAGCACTTTTTAAATGACAAAGGGGACAAATTGCGATACTTATGATACTTAATCTTTAAAACCTTTTAGAATCCTTCAGAATCCTCTAAGGTGCATTTATGGACAGCTTGAAGATGTTTACCATTAGTTACTTTTCTGGAAGCTATGATCTATATCTCTAAGTTGGATTGTCTTTCCATGACGCTGCTGCCTTTTGCTCAATTTGGAAATTCCTCTGAAATCTGTTTGCATACAGTTACCAAACTTAAAAAAAGGAATCCAACTCTGATTACATTTTGACAGTATAACTTCTGAATCATCATCCAAGGAAAAAATTCCTTCTTAACTAGGATTATAGCAAGATAGATACTTTGTTATGCAAATGTGTGTTTCTGTGCAGACATTATAATCCATGTTGGAGGTTTCCTTGAATTCTAAAGCCACTTTATTTTGGATTCACAGAGATATAATTGCAAAACAAAATAAGCTCTGAGATAGATAGAATTTTTGTGACTGGATAGGGAGAATTAAGTGGATAGTAAAAGTCAGCAATGTCAGTGTTTCCTAGTATGTCTTTGTTTTGCCTGAGGATCAATCCTTCTCAAAGATACTGGATTATTTTTTTTTCTCCTGGATGAGTAAAAAAATGAGTGTATGTGAACTTTGTTTCCCATTCTATATAAAAATCTCTTCCGTCATGGAAAGTTTTAAGAATCCTGTTTGCAAAATCTGGTTTCAGAAATAATCTTGGTGCCTTCAATTTCCAGAATATCAGTTTTATGATGTGGTCGTTGCCCAGAATCTGCAGTAACATTTTTGGTTATGCAGCTGACCATATGTTAAATGATCACGCTGTTCTTTATCTGACCCTAAGGTATTGGTGGCTTATTTGGGAGCTATGAGTCAGTTTGAACATGTGGGTAAGAGTTCTCTTCAGTAGTTTATTTCTTACATAGCGTATTTTAAGGATGTTAATATGTATTTTGTCTATGTTTCCACAGGCTTTTCCCCTGGAGATGTATAGGACTCCATCTGTTCAAAACAGCTGCCAAATACTTTTGTGAGTGTGTGTGTGTGTGCCTATGTATAAATAAAAAAATACACTAGTAAGAAAGCCTGAGACTTGTCTGTGGTTGTGATATCACCTGCATCGTTATAATGCACAGTTTTATGCATTCCTGTCTCTGAAGCAGAGATATTACCCTTTCTTTCTCAGCTGAGATAGTATGCTGAATGTCAGCTACCTGTCTTTGTCTCCCTGTAAATATGCAGAGATTTTTTTTTTTTATTATAGGGAGCACTTGATTGTACTGGAGGGATGGATGGGGGTTGTAATTGATATTACGGTTATTATAGGGAGATTGTAGGGAGATGCAATTGCTTTGGGTGTGTTGACAGCGCAGTTTTTCTGAATCTGTCAACTCTGATCTGCAGGTGGCTGTGGTAAGTTGGTTTGCTGGGTTTTCCTTTCTGAAGCATGCTGTTACAATTGTCCATGCCATCGCTAACTTCAGGTTAATCTGCTGTAACATGGCCTGTACTGGTCTTTCCTGCACAGGAAGGCAGTTCAGAGTCTTTTGATGATGTACAACACAGCGTTCTGCTTGTTCAACTGATACAAGCAGATGACCCCTGTGCTTCAGTTTCTTTAAGAGCTTCCTGTTCCTTTAGACACATCATTCCTTTAGAGGCACACACTACTGACAGAGTATATTTTGTTTATCTTCAGCATTAGAGAGCACGTTAGGAGATTATTAACACAGACACCTATGAGAAACTAATTATATTAATTTTGGAGATGCTAGAGCATAAATTATTATACAGAAAGAAACCTATCATACAACAATACGATAGAGCAACTTTTTCAAGTGTGCTTCATGTTATTCAATAATTTCGCCTCTGTTGAAGTTATTGGGAGTTTTACAATGGGTGCAATTGGAAGAGTTTTGACATTGCTGAATGGTTTGATAAACCCACTCCAGAAAAACTCTATTTCAATATAGAGATTTTTGGCTTAATGCTGAAATCTGTTTCAGGTGATTTCTCCAAAAGGAAACACATCTTCCTGAACTAGAAAACTAGCCTCAAACCACAGACTCAAGTTAGTGAGCTTGTATAATCAGCTTGTCTTGTCAAGGATAATATCTGTGAATAAAATAAGTCAAAGCTAATTATATTCCATTTAGCATATTCATTTACTTCTCATAATTTATGGCACTAGTTTTCTTGTTGGCTTTCACTTTGGTTGTTAAATTATGTTGTACATGTCTTCCATACACAATGCTTTTTTGCTTATTTGAAGAAGTGTAAGACAATACATAAATATAAAGTTTTTAAAAAAATATTAATACTGCTTAACACTTACATACAATTCTACATAATCAAAGTACTGTATAAATATTAACTATTGAATCCTTACACTTTCTCCACTAAGGAAAGCAATTAAATATTGGTATTCTAATTTTACAATTTAAAATGTGAGCTAGAGAGATTAAACTCTGTGTCCAAGGCATCAGAATCATTTGATTTCAGTGGCAGGATTATTTCAAGATCCAACAGCTACTTTCAAACTCCTGTAACAGTTGTTTCTCTGAACTAATGACATTTAAGAAAAGAGACTGGATATTTTCTTTTTGTTAATATACACTAGCTATTTCGATAAACCTTTTTTTACAGCAAAGTCTGCAAAGATACCTTCCAGTAAGCCAGAAGCTATAATAGATGCAGGTATGTGTTTTTCCACCTTCTGCCTCACTACCTAAAGGATAAAACCAATCAGGACTTACGTTTTTGGAGAGTAACTTATCCTCTTTAGGCATACTTTCTTGAAATCTGTGCACTCATTTGTGATGAGCGAAATGAATTCTAGCAATATTGCTGTTTAGAAGTAACCCAAGCAAGTGCTGTCATGCACAATTTCAATGTTTTTCGGGACACTAAATTTGCAGAGTTTCGTGTTGCATGTGATTGCATTTTTAACATATGGAACCATTACAGTGTTGTTATATACACTTTGCCAAATCAAACGAGAAGCCATCTCAGTAGCTGGTCTTGTGCCGGGATAGCACTGTGCAAACTGTGGCTAGGGATTCCCTTTGGTGTTTCTTATCTGCTCGAACTCTGGACAAAACAAGTGTTTATTGGCATGGGAAAGCAACACAGAAATACCCCCAAAGGAATCCAGGAGGTCTGGCTTTGCTTTACAGCCTACATTAGATGTTTACAACTGTGCACATATAATTCCACTGGTTTGAATTTTCTTGAATCAGCCAATGCTACAGTACAGCCCTCTCTAAGCTCTGAAAGAAGTCTGTAGTAAATGATTCTCCCAGGAGTGAGAGCGGTTGATCTCTCAGACTGGGGATCAGGTTCTTTCTTGCTGTGCACTATTGCATAGTGATTAGAGCAGGACAAAAGCAGGTATGCAGATCTGGCTGAAGCTATGATCTTGCAAGCATTGTACAGTAATGTTTTCTTTCCTTTATCATGTTACTCAGAGGAAGTGTCTCATTAGACACTGTGATCACATTGACCAGAAGGTCAAGCACCTTCCTTTTCTCCCTGGTAAACCTGTTTTTGGCATAATACAATGTACTGATTTGGTATCATTTTATGAATGTTTTAGAATCATAGAATCATAGAATTATTTAGGTTGGAAAAGATCCTTAAGATCATCAGGCCCAACCGTTAACCTAACACTGCCAAGTCCACCACTAAACCATGTCCCTAAGCACCTCATCTACACGTCTTTTAAATACTTCCAGGGATGGTGACTCAACCACTTCCCTGGGCAGCCTGTTCCAAGGCTTGACCACTCTTTCAGTAAAGAAATTTTTCCTAATGTCCAGTCTAAACCTTCCCTGGCGCAACTTGAGGCCATTTCCCCTCATCTAGTTACTTGGGAGAAGAGACCAACCCCCACCTTGCTACAACCTCCTTTCAGGTAGTTGTAGAGCGCGATGAGGTCTCCCCTCAGCCTCCTCTTCTCCAGGCTAACCAGACTCAGTTCCCTCAGCTGCTCCTCGTAAGACTTGTGCTCCAGACCCTTCACCAGCTTCATTGCCCTTCTCTGGACATGCTCCAGCAACTCAATGTCCTTCTTGTAGTGGGGGGCCCAAAACTGAACACAGTATTCGAGGTGCGTCACCTCACAGTATTCACCAGTGCCGAGTACAGGGGCACTATCACTTCCCTACTCCTGCTGGCCACACTATTTCTGATACAGGCCAGGATGCCATTGGCCTTCTTGGCCACCTGGGCACACTGCCGGCTCATATTCAGTCGGCTGTCGACCAACACCCCCAGGTCCTTTTCCTCTGGGCAGCTTTCCAGCCACTCTTCCCCAAGCGTGTCATACTGTAGCGTTGCATGGGATTGTTTTGACCTAAGTGCAGGACCCAACATTGAGCCTTGTTGAACCTCATACAACTGGCCTCAGCCCATCGATCCAGCCTGTCCAG
>NW_009189586.1:8109-8338 GCF_000690835.1 Fulmarus glacialis
CCAAACTGAGCCCTGGGGAACACCACTTGTGACCAGCTGACAATTAGATTTAACTCCATTCACCACAACTCTTTGGGCCCAGCCATTGAGCCAGTTTTTTACCCAGCGAAGAGTATGCCCGTCCAAGCCATGAGCAGCCAGTTTCTCCAGGAGAATGCAGTGGGAAACAATGTAAAAGGCTTTACTAAAGTTTAGGTAGGCCACATCCACAGCCTTTCTCTCATCCACT
>NW_009189587.1:0-502 GCF_000690835.1 Fulmarus glacialis
TAATGATCCTATGATTCTATGATTCTATGCTTGATGTGCGTGTGTATGTCAGCTTGATGAGGCTGGGTAGCTCAGGGCCTGTCTCAAACCTAAACTCCATCAGGACCAGGAAACTTGAGTTCCTCAATGCATACTGAATGAGGGACTTAATAATGTATCTTTAGAGTCAACAAAACTTTTGCTGCTACTTTACCTTAAAATGCTTGGAGAAGGAAGTTGTGCTGATTTGCACCTCTTATTTGGCCGTCTAATGAGAAAGGATCTGCAGCCTGGAGTCTCTGTTGCAGGGACTTCATGTGATCAAGGAACATGAATTGCACACCAGACTTCCCAGACAGTCCTACGTTTGTGTGGTTCCTTCCTCCTTTTAATAAATTTGAATAAGAGATCAAAGAGAAAAAATGACAGCCTTGCAGGTGGAGACTGTCACCTGGCTTCAGAGAAAGTAATGAGTTTCAGTCCTTGATACATGGTTGTCCTGGTTTCGGCTGGGGTAGGGTTG
>NW_009189587.1:871-26802 GCF_000690835.1 Fulmarus glacialis
CTCTCTCTTAGCCTTCCGATTCTCTCCCCGTCCCACTGGGTGGGGGGAGTGAGTGAGTGGCTGCGTGGTTGGTTAAACCACGACAATGGTCTGTTCCAGTACCATACACTCTGTATCCTACACTTGTTGAAAGTGTAAAAATATAAAACTGGTCCAAGTCACACAGGCACTATTTTAGCCTTCCAATCACACACACATTTTGAAAGAAAGGCCTTGAAGATTAAGACCTTTAAATCCTGAGTTGAGAAAATTACCTGCTCAGAACATTTTGTAAAGATCTGAAACCCTAGAAAAAGAAAAGGAAGGATTTAAAACATTTTTCCTCTATGTTTTCAGCTGGCAAGGCAGGCAAGTTAAGGTTATGTGTAGCTGGAGTGCAACCTCTAAACCAGTAAACATTCTCTATTCAGGAAACACTGTTCATGGTATTCTGTATTTAAGAAGGAACATATGCATTCGGGCCTATGGCTGGCAAGTTAAGCTATATGAATGTGCCTTAAAAAGAGTATTCCAGACGATGGTTGTGCCTGTGCACTGAGCCATGTTAAGGCACATAGGCTGTACCTATGACCAAAAGCCATGTTAAGACCTTTATAGCAGTAAGAGAGCAAGTCATTCCACAATCAGCCTTAACCTAAATTCTTTTTGTAATTCGACTACCAAGCCTACCTTGAATTCTCTCACTTTTGCACCTTTTATTTAGTGCAATTAACCAGATATGTTTGCTAAAGAAAGTCTAAGAACTTTCTCAGCAGCCCTATAAAAATCCTGTCTAACGGAACAGATCAATGAAAACAGCCTAGTTTCTTTGTGTGAGCTGATTTACTTTCCACCTTATTTCAGGTAATTTCTAAATATTGCAGAATGCTGGTGTTCAAAATAGAAATTGACATCTCCTGAGTGGTCAAATAAATCCCTGCAGATCATCAGCCACATAAACTTGTTCATTACAGAAAAGTCTCTAGGTAGTTAGCATGGAGATAAATCTGCATTTAGGCAATTTATTAAAAAGTAATTAATTATCTTAAATGCATCCTTAGATACTACTTTATCATTTTCTACCTATGGAGTTGAAAACTCAATCACTAGTGAAGAAAAAAGTGGAGGAGTTAATAATATACACTTCTATATTTACGTATTGATCTAATCTTTAATTTAAATAATTAGACAAGAATGTTAACAGTGGCAATAAGTGATAGATTTATGCTTTTAAGTAAGAAGAGAAGTTATTGACAGTACTCCTAATATTGAGGCACCTCTATAATGATGGAGAGAAACTGTGAGAAGTGCAGAGCCAACAAGGCCTGATGATTTCCATACCAGGACAGTATCGTTCTCCCCGAGATATGCACCCATTAATCTTGGTCCAGTCTAGATTTCTCTCCTAAATGATGGAGTTTCTATGCTTCCTTTGGGAAACTTGCACAGTTAAATAAATCACAATATTAGTAAGATTATCCAATATTAGAGTAACTGGTAATGCAAGGGAAGACCTAATATACCTCATTTTAAAGTTCCTTTTACAATATTACTACCCATTGACTCTTTACACAGTCCTAAATTATTTCTTCTTTTGCAGATATCAATATCACTGAAATCACATCAGCCCCATTGTATATTCTTTCATCACCCTCAGCCAAATATTATACTTCTAAATAAACGGGGTTTTGTGCCCTAACCTAGCAAAGCCTTGCGTGTGGTTTTAATCTTTGTGTTCTCGGACATCAGCAGTTTCTATGTACACAAGGTTTAAAAGCAAGTATATAGTGAAGTATTTGATAAATTAAAGATTTAGTATTTCTTACAAACCTACAGAATTGCTGTTAGGTAGGACACTAACAAATGTTTTAATTTATTCTGTTCTCTGGCCTTTCTTATTGCTTTTCTCCAAGCTTCTCTCAGATTATAACCTTTCAAAGGCTGAATTTCAATTTGAACTGAAGGAAGACGCCCAACTTTGGCGTCATCATAACTGAATGAAAAGGTGTTCTGTCTCCATGCTGACAGGCAGCATTAATTTGCTTAGGGAAAACTTAGAGAGAGTTAACTATAGATTTTGAAAAAAGCCTAGAACTGACTACTCTTTTTGAAACAAAGGTGCTGAAATGTCATCAGCTTCCTTTTTTTCGTTTTTATTTTTTTCTTTTTGACTATATTACATTGTCATACTCCTAGCTTTTTTTTGTGGTTTATGTTCTGATTTGTCCATTCCATGGATTAACATTGTTTTGTTGTTTTTTTTTTTCGTTATAATAATGGTATTTATAACTAATAATTAGTTATAAAATGAAACTTTCCTAATACCTCTTCCTAATACAAGCTTCAAGAATTTTTTGTTCTCTTGCATGCAGACACATTGAATTTAATCCTGACTACACATTTCACTATAAGGTTGCTTATAATTTCTTTTATTTCTAGTGTTTTACTCATCACTTAGAATGGGTTGAATGACAACAGCCCAGAAGCTTGCGTAAACAATTTCTTGAGCCCAGTACGTTAAATATGGTATTGCTTAAAATGTACCAGACTATAACATAATCTTCAACTTCTTAACTTCGTCTTTGCATATCTAGCTTCAAATTATTGTCACCTTTGTCACTTCTTTGTTCTAAGAAGAGAGTCTACTAGCCACTCGCTGACTAGCAATGCTATTGCAAGTTTCTCCTCTCTTTCCTTCCAAACTTACACTTATATTTACAGGTTTATTTTCTTTTTCAAGTCACTCTCATTTTATCTCTTTCTGAAAAACACTCTGATGAGCTAACTCTGTTGGCCTTAGTAGAACTGCTTTTTTTCTGATCTCTCTAGACTTGCCTCATTTAAGTTACTTCTCTAATACAAATAGGGTAGAAATTGGAAGATGAGTTGATATGAAAAGAGAAAATAGTTTAGCAGTTTTTTACAGGGAAAAGAATGGAAAATCATTATTTTATAAGAACAATGAAGATTTTTTTGTCTTTTTAAAGTATCAGTGAAAAAGAAAGAAGAGTAACAGGTGGGATGCAATTAGCAACTGTCAGATACTTCAAGCAGTTGCCACAAATCCCTAAGCAGTCCATGAATGCCTAAACTTTACAAGCACAAAATTCTCATAAGGACAGCAATGCTATTTTAGATTTTTTTCTTCCGTTGTAATAAGCTAATTATAATTAAATTAATTATTCTGTAATTTGAATACAGCTGATCCACTACACTTGCAGAACCTAGCAGAACAATGGTTTGGAACATTAGCATGCCAGGGAGTTGAGCACCATGTCCTCTCACCCATTCACCACCTTGTAGCAAGAGATTTATTCTGCCCCTTTTGTGTCCTTTACAAAATCATGACTTTAGAGTAAGTTATGATCTTGAAAAAACACAGTTAGTTATGGATTGCTGCTTAACTTGTCAAAACAACTCAAGGCAAATGAAGCCTAACCATGGTGAAATATTGGTCTGCTTCATCACAGTACAAGCCTATATATAACCAGAGCTGAAAACTGAAAAATAATAATTGAATGCCAGAGATTTGTGCTATTATACAAAGATCAGAGATGGTGTCTCCAACACAGACTTGAATATCTTTAACAGGACAGGTCCTTGATTAATGCCTTGTCAAGATAATCAGTACCTTTCAACTATCATTGGAAGAACCCCTATCCTCTACAAGACTCAGGGAAAGGGATCTGAACACAGATTTCTGTGCCTGAAACTTAAATGCCCAAGTCCCATTTAGCCATCACCTAACACAGACCTGCTTCAAGTTTGCTTTGGAAGCAGTTCAGTTGTGTTGGTGCTATTTTATGCTTCAGCTCTGTTGGATTCACAAATTCACAGATGTTTCTTTACCTATAATCATTTCTGGAGTATACTTATGAAAATATTCTTAGAATACAAATTTCACAGAACTTGGTCATAACCTACTTTCACGTAATAAAACATTGTTTAGTATAAATTTGTAGCATTGTCTCCTCTCTGCTGAGTTTTGGATGAAGCAGTTTGCCCCCCAAATATACCAGTGATTATTTGTTGCTAATTCCTCATTAAAAAAAAAATAGTAATAATAAAATAATTGCTGTACTGGACTTCAAACTTTTACTTACCCTTTGGGTTTAAGGAGTGGAAAACATTTCTTGACTCTTGAAGGCACTGAGGGCTAGAGACACAAAGACTTCTTGAAATTGAAGTCTGTCATACCTGAAGAATTCCCTCAGTCCAAGTTAGGTTCTCCAGCCCTTCGCACAACTGTGAATCTGTCTGTGAATGACAGACAGATCTTTTACATAGTCCATATTTTTTCTTCCATAAGAGCATATCACACCTTAATGAAAACAGCATGCCAAATGGCAAGCTAGTATCAGTAGTATTTGCATTTTTTGAATTAAACCCAAAAATATAAAAAGGAAAATGAGCTGTGCTAAGATTGTGTTTTGACAGCACTGTGTGTCCTGAGCTGCTAGATGAAGACAATATATTCTACAATGTCTTCAAGATTGAAAAAGAAACAGAAGTTTCAGAGAAGTTAGCAAGGTCTTTCAAAAATATTAAATAAAGGTGTAAGAACAGTATATTCCTCTACTGTCTTATAGATTACCTCCCTTGCATCTCTTATCTTCCAGTCAGATCTCAGAGGGGGAGGTAAACATTTAAAAGATCTACTAAACATACTAAAGATCTCTGTGAGAAAATAGGTAAAGTGAGAAAGTGTTTGGATGGAAATAAGAGCAACCACATTTTGGAGCCAAAGCCCATGATGGGTGTGGAACCGTATCAAAGTTCAGTCATACCAGATACAGAAATAGTATTCCACACTTCAGTGAGTCTTAGATCATTTCATACCCGTTTGTGTAGCTCATATGCAAAAAAAAGCAATAATGAATATTGATTCAGTGAAACCTCTGGGACTAGTGCCTATACTCTTGTAAATACATGAACTCTATTAGAAAAAAAGTCATGCTCTTTGCATGCTCTGTGGTGCAAAATTATAGCTTCCAAAAACAAGACATCCTTTGAAAGCAACATAGCATTCCTCCATGCACATACTTTTGTTGCTCAAGATAATTTCTCATCTCAGAAAAGGGGACAAAGGGGAGGAAAGAGGATATTTTCTCTTTTGATACCCATGAGGAACCAGAGAAACAGAGAAAGATCTGGGTTGCAGCTGTTCTGCAAAAAGTGCAGAGCCATAACCCTCATATCTGCTGGAGAATGCTGTCCTCAGCAGTTGCACAAATGCAAAGCATAATCTTTTTTCCTAATATAGGCCAATTGTAGACGCCAGAGATTTAGATTTCCAACAGCTTTCTATGCCGAATCAAGAAAATTTATAACAGGGAATGATTATGTTAACAAACTGTTGTTTGCTTTTTCGCTGTTGATTCTGGCAGTAAGGAACTTTAATCATGCTCTGAAACGACTGTGCAGCAATCTAACTGAAATGCAACCAGTAACAGCAAAGAGCAGCACTAAACAATCTTGAGTTAATCTTGTAGTGTTCAGCCACAGAGCACCAACATTGAGGACTATGATGATGACATTTTAGGCCCTGAACATCAGTGGGACCTTTCCATTGATTTCAGGAGTGCCAGGATTTTAGACAAGAGATGTACCTTCACACAAAACAACTGTTTCTCTCCAAAGGTACAACATCTTGAATAAAGGGATGTTAGCTCACAGAAGAAAAGTTGGAAGGGGCTTTTGGAGGTCATCTAACCAAATCCCCACTCAGAGCAGGCCCAATTAAATCAGGTCGCCCAGGGTCTTGTCCACTAAAACTTTGAATGTTTCCAAAGGCGGAGACTTCCCAACCTGTCTGGACAACTTGTTCCAGAGTTTATCTAGCCTCATAGTAAAAAACATTTCCAAGCTGTCAGATCAAAATTTTCAGCCTCCAGAACAATCCCTCACCAGCAGCACCAGCCCACCAGAAGTTCCTACAAGAAGATACAGCTTCTAGAAGATGTTCTTTGATGTTCAAGCCTGGAAAACACTGTGTCAACTAATTAGTTTTCTAGAATCTTAACCTCCAAATGACTCAGTTAATAATGAGAAATAGGAAATTAAAGTTGATATTCATGATGCTGGAAAATTCTTTCATATTCTCATAGTATTTTTTTTATACCTATGGTAGTTAGAGCAAAAATCTTGCAACTCAATGAAAGGCAAACCACAACAACCGCTTTTGAAAGCTTCTATTTTTTTCCCTCTCCCATTTTATCATAGCCATGATTTCTGAGGGGAAGTCAGGGATTCAGATGATTTTAGAAAGTTATAATTATTTAAATATTTACAGCAAACTATCTGTGTTTCTAAGTGCCTTCCAGAACAGGAATACCAGAACACGAATGCAGTCACTGCATAAAGAACCATTTTTATCTTATTGTTCAGTTGATGCCTTAGCTATGACATCTGGGGAAAATCCGTTCTGTCTGACACTGGTTGGACCAAATGTCTCTTGAAATCGTTAGGTAAATATGTGCGTGTAGAAGTATGATTGTGTTTAAAGGTAAACTCTTGGAGTCAGGCAAGGCTATTCAAACAGGGTTTAAAGGATTTGCAAAACCAGGAATACTTGTATGTACTCAGGGATAGGCCAAAAAGGGTGACTTTGTGCCGCAACACAGCTTGACGCAGAACGGCTCTGAAACCAGAGCCATTTATCTATCTTGGCATGACATTGTGCTGAACTAAAAATGTCTGCTGAGAAACTAGGCTTCCTTAGCTGAACCACCATTCTCTATTAATACATGTAAATATGTATGTAAATACAGTGTCTGCAGCCGTGCTTGCTCCCATCCAGTCAGCTCAGATTATGAGAAGCGCAAGCTAGATTTTGTCTGAAACTAACAATGCAAACAGACCATAAGAAACTTTTCCTTTTTAATGTCACACTGAAATTTGTGGGACTGTGGTTGTGAAAAGCGGAGCTGATGGCCGCCAGGTGCCCATGGACCACTATGTCTGTCACTATCACAAAATTAGAGAAGGAACCAGGACTTTGCAGAGTGTGTTAATTCCCTTGGAAGTGTTTTATTATTTTAAAATAAACGAGAACTATACTTGGCACGCTACTGAACTGTTAATGGCATTTGCAGAGTGAAAAAAAAAACCACCACAGTCCTAAATCACTATATAGAAAGTTGTTTAGAGAATCTTAACAGATTCTCTAAAATAAGGGGAATAAGGAGATCAAGAACATTTTATTTGCCCACTGAGACACCACCTCTCCTGTTTGAATGCACAGAATTGCTTGCAGTGTACCCAAGACATGCATTAGAAAACTGTGCCATTACAGCTCATTAGTGAATGGAACAAGGAAGTCAGTATTGTAATTTGCCCAGCTTTTAGTGAATTATCGTCATACGATTACAGTACTGTCTCCCACAGCTATGACCCATCATAACCCTTGCTGGGAGAATACTGATACTGGAATTTTTAAAGGCTTTTGCCAGCATATGATCTAGTTGTTGTAGGACAAGGAAGTTATACTTTCTAGTGCTACGAAAACTGAATTCCAGATTGTGTGTGCAGTATTGTGGTCTAATTTGCACTTCCTGCATGGATGAAAGCACTTGACCTTCAGTCTCTGACCTCCCAGTCTACCTATGAGTGCACACAGGGAAAAGCAATGCAAGCCCTGGAGCATCTTGTTGCTGTAGTACATGATTAAGTAGAAATCAAGTAATGTCTGACAGTCTATTTTTTATCATTCTTTTGACAGATTGGGGAAACATTTTAACGCTGGGGTAAAATGCTACCTTAGCTATGGAACCTTCAGAATAATGCAATTCCTCCTCAGTCAATTTTCTGCCTTTCTGTAACTCTGGACAAAAACCATAATAAAATTTCAAGGACTCAATGTGGAAAAAATATATTAACAATAGAATGGTATATAACACTGGTATAACTTGATGACATCAACACAGTAGCAAGAATCAATGATAATAGAGCAAGACTCAGTGTTGATTGCATCAAAGGTACTGACTTGCAAAGCACAAAAAATTTACTGTCAGTGTTTAGAAAGTGCTTGGAGGCTATTCTATAATTCGAAGAAAAGAAATTTCGTGAATAAGTTTAAAGTGCTATAAAGATATCTTAGCATAGATTTGCAACCATTGATTAAGACACAGTTCTTTTTAAAATCAACTTATTAGTAATTTATGCATAGTATACGTCAAAATAAAAATTTAGGTTTAGAAAGAGTGAACACTTCGTAACAATCAATAAAACAGACTCTCCATATGGCTAAGAATCTAGCGAAAAAATAACAAACTTTTATTTTCTATAGATGTGTCTGCTCTGATTAAGGAGGATGAAGTGATAGTCTTGGAGAAAAAAAAAAGAATCAGTACCTGCAAAAAATCAAAAAGATAAATCTTGAAGCTCAAAAGAGATTTTTTTTTCTATGCATCCACTTCTGGCCAAATTGAAATGACATTTAATTCCTTTTTTTGTATTTAATAATAATTACTCTTGAGATATCTTTACATTACCTCATAATCTCAGAGATGTGCACAGCATGAATCACAAGCATGGACTGTCCAGAATTTTGCCTTCCTTCTTCATTCACGTTGTCCAGGCTCCTCTTGAACTCTGAATCTAGGCAAACCTAAATTTACAAGAAGAGCTAGAAACTCCCTCCTCCTTTTCCTCTGACTCAATTTTTAAAGGAAAAGTGAAGATTCTACGTGTATTCTTGAGAATGCAATGCTGACGATAAAATTATCATTTTGCAGTGGATTTCCGACAAATGAACTTTTGCATCGTGTACAACTTAAATTTCAGATGGGCACAGGAGTGTCCAAAATGACTGCATACACAAGAAAGTAAGATGTAGTGTTATGCATTTCTTCTTAATGGTGGAGATGGTCACTGGAAAACAAGGAAAAATGTTTAAGAACATTTTTTTACCTGCGGCTCTGCAGCCACCTGTACTGTGTATGTTATGTTCGTTTGAGATCAGAGCCTATGAGCTGAGTCCTCGTTCACCTTAATGGTGAAAACTAGGTGCAGAACAAGGGATATTTTCCAAAGAATTTACTCCTTACACAAACATAAGTATGAGCGAGTTGGTGGATCAAAAATTGCATCCTAATAGAGATCAGGTAGATATATCCATTACACTCCCAAATTGCACAAGTCTATAGAAACTGAATTAAAAAATTATTTAACAATCTTCATAATTTTTTGAGGTAACTCCAATACAGGTAGAACAAACCAACATCTGCTGAAAGCAGGTCTACATCTTCCTAATTTGGTCATGGTTAAAAATGAATCTATTCTGTTTATAAATAAATCTTTGCACATCCAAATGGAAACTCTGAGCCTAAACCAGTTCTCCTATTAACACAAGATGACAGCTGTCACTGAGGTTTATGAACAGGAAACACACTTTTGGAAATATTTTGCTCTTACTGGAAGAATTTCCTCTTAACCTACAAAATTCTCAAGACTCTGAAGGGTGAGAAAAAATGATAAATTATGTTTGGCAGCAAAGGCATCAAGAAGGTAAATAACCACGTAGCATGTTGTTTTTTTTTTTAATATATATATTTTAGAAATAAACATTTGCACTTTCTACTAACTTAGTTGTGTGGCCCCAAATTCAACAACCTATTTTTGTGTTAACCATGTGTGCATCTTACTGTGGTTAGAAGTTCTCATTTTTCTGATCTGCATAGGGCAGTTTGCAACTCTACAGCAATCTGCCGCAAAGTGATGTATTTGCCCACAGAGAACAACAAGAGGTAGTATAATACAAAGTGGTGCTGTGCAATGTTCTCTAAGGACAGGCACAATCACTACAATAATAATGATGAACAGCAGAACATTGTATTAACTGAATACATTTTACCCATTTACGTTGAATCATGGTACAGAGAACAACATAACCACAAATTCTTTCTTTTTCAACTGCTCTAGGAAGATAACTTTGTGCGAAAAAAAAATAAAGGAAAATAACTGCATGGTATTAACAAATAATATGCCAATATTCTGATAGTAAACCATCCCTCTGCTAAGTATGAATGCATCAGGGTTCAATAAAGCAGAGGAAGGGTTTTACATTTGAACTATAGACATCTCTCTGAGTTCCCTCAGCTTTGACCACTGTCTCAGTAAACGGTTCTTCTGAGTCACCTGGGAAAACACAAAAAACTAACTTAATGGCAATGTAAGTTTTTCTAGCCTGTTAGATATGTTGAGAGATGGTAGCATCAACAAGATGGAAAGGAAAGAAAATGGACTGGTTACTGCTGCAAGATGTGTTATCTCTAGTAACTAAAGGATTAATCTCTAGTAAATAAAGGATTAATTATTAATTATCATCCATGTTTGGATGAATACACGTGTGCTGCTGTGGTCAAAGAGATGCAGAGGGCTGCTGTGCTCTCACTCTCTGGAAATGCTTGGGACACTCTAAATTGGCTCATTGTTGCTGCTGCTCCTCTGCCCTTCCTCTGTTTCATCAGCCTGGAAGTGAAGGTGTGCATCACTCTGGTTTGAGGGTGCTGCTGGAGAACACTGCCTGCCAAGCACATTGTGCTACTCTCTCATTCTCCTTAACGTTTTTCTTTTTATATACCAATGCAAATTTAAAAACGTTGCAAAAATTAAAAACTATGCAGCTTGGTACTCTTTAATACTGGGACTTAAGAATGAGCTGATCTAACATGAAGAATTAATACATTTCTCTTTTGTTTATGGGTACCGGCCTATAGCTCATGGCCATCAGCAACCAGAACTGTCAGAGTGCTGCTATGCATGATCAGTCTGTGGGAGACAGAGATGAACTGCCATCTTTACTGCGTTAGCCTATTTTCGATTCAGCATGGTGTTCCTAAGGAAGCCTGAATGCACTAGTTGTTTTTGTTTGACATTGTCCTGTATATAGAATCAGTAGGAGTTTTATTTTCATATGCATTCATCACTTTTTTTAATGTCTGTAGATATTAGAGACAGAGACAACAATCAAGCTTAAATGTACGTTTGAAATAATGTTTGTTAGAATTGTATAACCAGTCATGCTCTGAAGTCACAATACTTGATATTTGTTCTTATCGAAGAATGCTATGTTCATATAATTAGCTATATGGCTGAAGTAACACTTGCAAGGAAAAGTTTATTCCTGTGTAATATTTAATGGAGCTTTTTGCTAGCATTTGTGTGAAGATCCTGTGCTGCTCTAGTATTGTGATAACTAGGGAGCACATTTCTGCATAAACCTACATACATAGGCACAAGCTAAGGGAAGGACAGGCTAAAGAAATGTAAATCCTTTGACTTTCTCCCAATCCATACAGTTCTCTGAATGAGGAAAAAGAAGTAAATGTTGCTGAAAATTTGTATTCTAGGCACTGCAATGTTGAATATGGAGGATACTCCTGACAAAAATATACACATCTTGTTTTTGGGTCAATAACATCCACAGAGAATAATTCTTTATAAGTGGTGCTCCTACAGTGTTTGTATGACCTTGCTGTGGACCCTGCATGACAACTCATCTGAGGATCCCAGGAGACCCTGATGAGCCCTCTGGAGCGTGGTCCTGCTGGAGCACCGAGGTGGAAATCAGAGGGACGTGGCAGTGCACGGGAAGGGTGCCGCCTGTGTGACCTGCACCCAGCGCTCCCCACTCCCTGCTCCAACACGTCCTCCACAAGATCAGAAGGCCTAGGCTCTACCAGCCGCCCTCCATCCATACCCTAACACCTGCATGTGGGGTGTGAGCCTTCCCGGTTGCCACAGATGGGGAGCATATGGCTTTCACCTATAGTAGGAACTCACGATTCTGACAGAGGCATGCCCCAGCCCTGCGCTTGTGGGCTGCAAGGGCATGTGAAGATGGAAGAAGTATACAGCACTCCTCCTCAGCTCAACACATAGTTTTGGAAAGGCCATCCGCATAACTGCATCTCTGCAGCAAAACTTGGCCAGAGGAGGCAGCTTGTGAAATAGGCAGAATGGAGATCATTGCAGGGACATGTGGTAGTTGCCTACTCTGCCTTAAGACAGACCTAGGCAGAGCCACGTGTTGTATCTGCCACAGCCGTGCCCCACAGCTGCAGAGGGATGAGTCCTGGGAGGATGGACAAGAATAGCAGAAACACAGCACACTGCGAAAGCAAAGAAGATATTCTTCCTGGGCATATGCACTGCAAAAGCAAAGAAGATATTCTTCCTGGGCATAGGCTCACACTTTGTAGTGTCCCAGAGAGCTATGCATTGGGGAACATGATTTTTGGTAAAGGTGGAAAAAAAAGTGGCCAACATTCAGTTTGAAAAGAACATGTGCTTCTGAAAAATATACGGAAAAAAAGAAGAAATATGTGAGAAACATTCAAGAAAGGGCAAGCCTCTCCCCCTCCCTTCGACACTAACAAACTAACTTTACTGAGAAGAATCAGGGAACTCACAAGGAAAGATAAACTTCCCTTTGAAACTTGTTATGAAGAGTAAATGCATTCTGATTCAAAAAACAGTTCAAATTAGGATAAAATTATACATCTTCTGGCTGCAATTGCCCCAAGTGAGGTGGTCTCTTCCCCACTCACTCATCGCTGCTTCCTAGTCAGAGTTGTCTCCTCCAAGCTGCCAGTCGCTTTGGTCAGAATAGGCTGTGTGGGAAAGACCTGCTATTTAAAATGCTTGAATTACCTTAGGCTGTTTTGAGTCAAGCAGAGCAAATATCCCCCTATTATTTTGGCACTACTAGACCACCTTGCATTCCTTAGCGCAAGCCTCCTTCCTAGTTTCTGTAGCTGATGCCTCTTTCTCAAACACCTTTAATCATAGGGATGTGTATCAGGAGGTGTTGAATCTCTTTCTTCCTTTTAAAAAAAAAAAGCCACACTGAAAATGTTACTTTGTGCTGATACCAATTATTTCCTCCTGTGCTAGTGGGATCTCCTACTTGGAGAGCTCATCTGAGAGCATTCAAATCCACCTCCTAACACTCCTTACTTCCTTAATGTGAATGGCATTTCACTATGGGCAGATTACCTTTGAATAAAAAAATTTTACAGCAGCAAACTTATTCAGAACAGGTATTTGTTACTGCTTGAATGGGGGCATTTAAGGCTTGGTTTCTGCAATTTGCATTTTGGTTTAGGTTGCTTAGTGAGAAAGTAAAATAAAGTATGAGGAGCAAAATTGGAAGAAGATAAAATGAAAGTCAGGTTCCAAGTACGTGATTTTTTTCTTACAAATTCCTGTCATCATTAGAAATTTCTTTTTGATATAATAGTATTTGTTAAACCATGAATGGAGTTTAGGGTGAATAATCAAAGTATAAAACCACTTTAAACACAGATCCCTTAATAATTAGAGTATTTAATTAAATGGAAATATTCCAGGGTTTGTCTCTTTCTTACACTTTCGTTGTAGTAGTACTTACCCATGATTTCTATTTCTTTCCTGTTTAACAGTTTTGATGACCAAAGTTTCTGTCAAATCTTTAGATTTTGGAAACCTACAGAACAAACCTCTTTCTTTGTCTTGGTTCATCTGCTTGTCTTTCAAAGATTCAGAAAAAGTGTTAACCCTTTGACTTCTAGCTTTTGAAAAATCAAGCTATGACAGACTTATTAAAGGAAGCAGTTCAGTTGTCAAACATAACAGTAGAGGTTGATTCCTCTTTCATTTCAGATGTTATATGCATCACGATGCAGTAACAGCTATGTTGAAAACAATGGATATTATCTTCCTTATTAGATTTCTTCCTTATTAAAATTTCTGTTGCCGTAAAATTTTGTGCTAAATGAAGAATGAGAATTCCTTCCTCTGCTTAGTCTATAAAAATTGTGTTTGCTTGGAATCAATTTTGTATAATAATAATCTGAAGAGAAAAAATAAGCCTCCGTTCTAAGCATATTATCATAGAGGTAATGTCTTTATTACAAATGCTGTCATCCAAATAAATGACTGAAGAATTACGTAGTTTCCTTTCCATGCCAGTGTGGATTTCAACACCCTTTAACACTACTAAAGTCAGGGATAACCATTAGGTTAAACTACTGCAAGTCCACAGAGGTTTAAATATGGATGCTAATCAGGGACTTCAGCTCTTTCAACAGTGATCTTCCAATTAGACAACAGGAGTTGACTTTGATTCCCATTTCTAATCTGCTGAATTAAAAATACTGATCCTAATCTACAGGACACTGCATGCTACATGTTAAAATGTGGATATTTCAAAGTGACAGGCTAGATTCACATTGCTTTAGGCAGCAAACCTGCATGAATCACCAGCAGGATGATTCAGAACAATTAAGGTAGAAGCCTTGATTTCCTATGGAGACCATGCGTTAACGGGAAGCAGTTGAGAAATGCCCATCTAGGGTGCTATCTCGGTCACTGGCTGCACAGGGACTGCAGGCAGCTTTGCAGGGCAATTTGCTGTTTGGTACATGTGCACAGCCACCTGGAACCATCTAAAAGGAAATGCCAGGCTCAGGGCTACATTTACCTATCTGACTCAAATCCTGAAATCAGTTGCCTATTTACAGTCAGAACACTCTTTTATGGTAGAGAAAGAAATAGCACAATTCTTCTTGCACAATTGTTTAAAGGCACTTGAAAAGTAGGAGGTAGGGTTTCTACACCCTCCTGCTTGTCCAGAGTGGATGTGAATTATCGTGTCCTGCTTCTCAACCAATTAACCATAGCCTAGATCTGAGCAAAGCAAAAGGGCACTCTTTGCTCCATGTACGGAAATTGGTTAAGGATTGAGCCAGGAATGCTGAGGACTAGTAGGGAAGAGCAGACAAGAGTGGTCCTGACTCAGCAGCCTGGGAATGGTCCTCCTGACAGAAACTTACAGTGGGATTTGGGCATGACATTTTACATATTAATGCAATGACTGGTTAATATACCCTTTGCCCTTTACCACTCATCTAATGCCAGGATCATTCCCCTGGGAGATGGGCATTCAAGTACTTTCAGGTAACTGAAGGACAAGGCAAGTGGAGCTTGCAGGAGCAATCCCAGCTCCTGATTCCTGCATGAAAGCACTGGCCACATGGTAAGTTATTGCGCAAAATACTTTCTTCCAGTACTTTCTTCCTCCTTGAGACTTTTCTGCCCCTCCCTCCCTATTTTGCAATAAAGTGTCTGTGCTCTGTGTTGAAATGACTCCTGTTTCTCTATATCATTTATGAATTAAGTTAAGGATCTAGAAGGTTAATGATCATTCCTACCCAGTTCTGATTTGCCACAGAGCTTAGACAGCAGTTACAGTATAATTGGCAAGACAGCATGATTGCTAAAATTGGCAGAAGACCAAGATTTTAGGCTCCTAGAAAAAAATTTGTAACAAAATGAAGGTAGCAATAGATTTCCCGTGCCTTTTGGGAAAAGACAGTATTTCACAGTTTACCATCTGAATCACTCTTGAAGGATGTGGTTACACATTCTATTTTCCTGAGTGGAAGACCTGGCTCAATAAATTTCTTTCTCTCACTATAGTGAGAGGTCTAGATCTGATTTTTACACTTTACTATACTAAAGGATACCCTTCACCAACCCCCAGTGAGTAAACTGCAGAATATTGACGGGAATGAGAACCCAGGTAGGCTTTTCCACCAAAGAAAATGTATTGTGAAACTATAAACTCATTTTCAGGTTGCTAATTCAAGTCACATTTGGTATCACTGTGTGATACAAAGCACAGATCAAATCTGATTCACCTGCCTAAAGCTACAAAAGATCAAAACAGCAACAGGACAGGGTTACCAGCTAAGGGACTGCCACTGTATCTACAAGGAAGACACATTATTTTCCAGTACTTCTTGCACTTCCAGTTTAAAGGACCCAGCCTGAAAAGTAGTGAATGTCTCAGATTCCTGTTTGACAACATGGTCAATCCAGTTTTAGGGATGCAAGTACCAAACTGAAATACTGTATCCGTATATACACAAAGGGTCAGCCTAGTATAAATAAATCTAAAAAAAAAAAAATTGACAGGTTAATATTTTATTGTCAGACCAGACGTCTGTGACACATTTATGCTGTGAATGCTCTGCTAAGTGAGTGGTACTGCCACTCTAAGCAGTTCAGGTGGGATTCAGCTCATCTGTTTATGAGAGTCTTCCCTCTCTCCTCTTTTTAATCTGTGAAGAGATAAGGTCATTCAAAGAAGCTACCCATTTAATCAAATTTTAAATCTAATTTACAGTGAGATTCACACACAATGACAGTTACTCCAATGAGAGCCTAGGGCAGCAACCTTAGGTGTAAACATCTACATTATAGGCATCTCTCCCATTACCGCCTACTTGCATAGGAAGTTTTGTGATATGAATGTCAACAGTCTCATTTGCAAGTCCCCATTAACAATCTCAGGATGATTTAGTTAAAGAATGCCAGTTTTGGTCTAGAGCTCTAAATTGGTAATTTGCTTGCCTGGCCAAATAAGACATTTTTTAAAAAATGGGACTTTTTATATTTGGGGGGAAAAAAAAAAGAAAAAAACAGGGAAAAAAAAACCCACTATGGTTTTCAAGTTTGAAAAGTGAGATTTTAAAAACTGTTCTGACTTTCCACAGTGTTTTTGGTCTAGGCCTAGGACAAATTTAACAAATAATTTCACTGTTCTGAAACTGCATTTTCAGAAAAATAAGTTATCCTGCTTATAAAAAACAAACTAGAACAAACAAACGGGCTGTCCTTCCTCGGTTACTTCTTGATGAAAAGTGTTTCTCCAGTTATATCACAACATATGCAATCAGTTATATCACAATACATGCAACAATAATATGCTTATAGAACAGCACGTTTCCATTGGCTTTATAGGTCCTTACATAACCCCAATAATTTCAGTGTGTATGTCCAGATACAGCTACTAAACAGGCAGTTATTTCATTGAAAGTCTTGATATGATTTGATTTCCAGACATTAATGGATGCTTAATGGTCATCATTCTTTTTCTGCTGGATTACTTTAGTTTGTAGGTAACTTTTTATTGATTTATTTTTCATTTATCAGGTGTTCCTATCGCTAGCCTCCAGGCACATTCAGAATAAAAACATCTTACAGTTTAATTGTATATTACTGAGACGCACCCTTTCATTACAGCAACCTAGTGATAACTGCATCAGGTTTGGTATTTCTGACAGCTTTGTTGTCACTTTTAAATATACCTGCTACTACAAAAAAAACCCGTTAAGATCAAAGCACTGAAATAATCAATTTGCATTATATACTGGGAGATTTAAACAGACAACAGCAGTCACCAGCTTTTGCCAAACCACATCTGAATTAACAACACACAAAGACTCTTCCCACCAGATTTTCACTCAAATACATCCATGGTGAAAGCAAAGAAACTCACTGTACAAATTATCCCTAACTATAACCTCAGAGAAGCTTCTAAAAGCACTGTCTGAAATTTCAATATTTTAGTAAGTCTTTCATCTTAGCCAGTTTTTGGGTTAGCTCAGCAGATACAGCTACTGCTACATCAAGACAAACTGCCCATCTGCAGTCCAAGGCATGCACTGCCTCCAGCTTTTGGAACTAATGAAGGGAATCACTGCATTTTGCAGACTCCACTCTAAGCTTGCAGGAGTTAACATACTACGGTTGTGGTTTTGGACTAAACGTGCAATTGCACACATTCAGTCTGAATATCAACTGATGAGAAAAAAGCTGGGGGTGAACGGACACTAAGATGTTTGAGAAGATGTTGTATGCTCTTGCACAGGTACTGCTTTTCTTGTTTTCTCCCTGCCCAGTGCTCTCAGCTGAGACTGAAAATCTGCATCAGCCAACAAATTGCAGCCTCCAAACCTCACTGCACTCAGAAACTGGATCCCCCAGAAGACCTGGTTGCACACTGTGGGTCAGCTCACTTACCTTGCGACACCTGTAAGATTGTAGCTTTTCTTTCTACAAAAAATGATCAAAGCAGTTGCCCTAGAAAAAACTGTTTTGAGTTCCATAAATGCTATACTTCTAAGGCCGTAATTATACTGCCATTTATTTGCTTGTTGATTGGGGGTTTTTAATTTTCTTCCTACGGTTTACAAAAAGAAGGGCAAATTAATAACTGGGACTGATAAAACTGTCACCTGGGAGTCTCATTTATGTGAAAGTTCTCACATCTGCACTCCACTATGATAATACACGTCCATATCAGCGTATTTAAGTGAATGTCTAATAGCTGAAGCACATGCCAATTTGTATATTTATGTACAGAACCAAGGTAGAAAGGTAGATCCTGGGATGAACTGGAGGAGTGGTGCACAGCTCTTTAGTGTGGTGCAAACTTGTATGTGTATTTCTAAACTAAATAGCTTGTTTCAGCTCATTTTGATTTGCCCAATGAAATTTACTGAAATGCCTTTGGAAAAGAAGCAGAATTTTAGTTTAAGAGTTTCTTTCTAAAAATATAAAAGCACATCAAAATAGCAGCTTGTATTTATTTACATATAAGAATAAAAATCAACGTATCTTTGCTCACAGTGAAAGTTTCCACAAAGGGTGTCACATTTATATGAGAGAGAAATGGAGACTGTGTCGGAGAGGGAGAGAGGTAAAGGACACAATCAGGTAGTCAGTAGTACCTGTGCTTCCCTTCAAAGGGGAGTCCCTTTATGGGATTACTCTTGTATAAAGCTGATCATGGGAATAATAGCAGAAGGTCACTGAAGTTAATGGAGTTACCAGATAAAGAGCTTCCGTTGTAGCAGTGCTGAGAATATGTGTCCGTAATTTCCCCACCTCTTCTAATCTGTTTGCTTCGGAGGACCCAATTTGAAAAGCAGCAGCTAGCTCAGACCATTTCAGCAACACGCGAAATCCCTTTTGAAGGTTCCTGCTCCCAGTTTGAAAGCACTGCAATCACACGATCTAAAGTGCCAGTCTGATATACTCTCTGCTCACTCTATGCTGTTCAAAAAGGACGATGACAGGTTAATTTTATACCAGACTAGGGATTGCCACTTTATGCCAGGTCAGTTATTGTTTATCCTCCTGGCAGGTATAAAAGCATAAAGCTGGAATAAACGCCATGCCACGTGTTCTGGTACACTCAGCAGATACATGATGAAGGGGATCAGACACGTCCTGCTGCGATCTGGTAATGCGCAGGTCTGGTACTAATGGTCGTGGGGACTCACGATCTTGGAGGCGGCAGGACTGGTCTGCCTGCCCCCACAGGGAAAGCTGGAGAAAGGTGAGTCTGTGGAAGAAAATCATCCAGGTGTTGAAGCTTTAGGTCTCACTTACATTGGAAATGAATATGTGTCTAAGCAGCAGTCTAGGCAGACTTATAGCACAATAGGGATGCTGAATAAGCCACTGAGCTCTTCAGTAAGGGCACTTTGTCATGGGTTGAAAAGAGCTGTCCCTTCCGAATACAAATACTCACTCATCGGGTTACTCAGAAACAGATTTGGGGAGTGCAGAGAAACTCTCTGCTGTGTGGACACAGTGTTCAAACTTTGAGAAATATTTAAAAGTATTGACATAGATTGTTCTCTGTCTTCTCCCTCCTGTGTGATCATCTCTGTCTTTATAAAATAACTTGCCAATATTTTTTTCCAAATTACAAAACATGTTTTAAAAACAACTACAAAGGTTTTTGGGAAATCAGATTCTGAGACAGAGTCCAGCTATACAGCTCAGTTGTAATGAAAAAAGTCTGGTTTTGTGTATTCAGAAAAACTCTTCAAGGGGACTTGTAGGGGACCTACATCCATCTCAAAACTATGATGGAGTAGGCTATGCTGATGCCCTTCAAATAAGCCTCATTGTTCTTCTCCTCCCACTTTTCCTGTTCTTTGTCACCTTTCATAAGGGTACATATGTAGACAGAAAAAAAATGGTTTCACCATCTCATACTTGGAAAATTTCAAGGTCATCTCAATTTTCTGTTGAAACAAATCCCATCTCTAGCAAAGCCATGAACCTACAGTGATAATACTGTTTCGTGACACCGTGAAAATTTATGAAAGCTTGTATCTGGGAATTTCATCCCACTACTTTAGCAAATGTTTAGCATTTGCCATTAGTATCACTAGCTTATTGGTGCCTCCTGCATGGTAATATGAATTTACTAGTTTGTGTATTTTCAGTACCTTTTCACAGTCTAATTTTTAATAATTTCATTATGCCAGTGAATCAAAATTATTTTTAAGATTTCCCCTGGTTTTTATTTTCTTCTCAAAATCACTTGCCAGCAATGATCATGTAATGGATTTGTGAAATTATCAAAGTTCAATGTCAGTGTCAAATGCTGATTTTGTAACTTTCAAAATGATTTCCTGTGACTTTTCCCACCATCTAACTATTATCTGATAATTTATTTAAATGGATAAATAAACCCACTTTGCTAAAACATGCTGTTTTACTAATAGTTAACATTTTCTGTTATTTGGTACTTTATAAAATGAATCACAATTTTTAAACTCTCAGATACATTTTTATCAGCTGTCCTAAAATTATATATGTTCTATTATAAAATACACATAGTATTCAGCATTTTAAATAACAAGTAGTTCAAGTAACATATCAAATTACTTTTGTGTTCGCTGAAAATAATAGTTCAATATTTGCCTATCTGTATACATGAAGAAATATGTTACCTTTCATTTTAGCAGCATGATAGATTGGAAATCTTTCCTATCTTGAAATGCTAAATAGTAATGTGATTACTGGGCACTTTTTTCTCATTTCTTTTTGTGCTGTAAAGGATTTTGTGCATAATTTTTTTAAATCTTGACAGACTGTTGTAATATTTTAAAATGCAATTCCATTCCTACAGCACCTAAATTAAAAAAAAAAAAAATCCCAAGCCTCATACCCACTCTGATTGGGGTGCCGTTGATTTTTTACTGATTATAGACTGCAATGAAATTTGAAAAATCAGAATTATTCAGTTATGGATATGATGGTATATTAATGCTTAGACGAACTTGTCAGGAAAAATTAAGGATTGGCCACAAAATAATTTTAACTCCCAACTCCTGCTCCTTCAGGCTGCTGGCACAGCTGCAAGATCTGCTCACATGGAAATGTCTCCAAGTCTGTTTCTTTTATTCTTTAATATTAAATATAGGGTCAAGTTTCATTTTATAATTATGTTTCACCTCAGTAGCTTAAAATTTTACCAAACATCAACTTTCCCAACAAAACCTCAGACTACATGCATTCTCCTTACCAGAACACCAGATGTAACATCTAATGTTAGGTGATTTATGCTCAGTGTTTTCAAAAAGGAAAATTGATTTTGGCAGTCCAAGAGGAAATGGCCAAAGTGGTAGGCCTGGCTCTTGGTTTTCAGCTGATCTTCCCCACACCTAAACAAAAAGCCAGAATACCTGAATAAACATTTTTAAATCCTTTTCAAATCCTTTCAGTCTGATATACAAGAAGGTGTGTTTGATAACGAGAACTTTATCGCAAAACAGGCTATCATCATCTGTCCAATACATATGAGTTGCCTCCCCAAGATGTTTTGAAAGCACTTTCCCAAACTTCTGTGTAATTGCAATGTTCTGCTCCCTGTTGTTCCCAGGAAATAGAAATTGAAAAAGCATAGGATGGCCTATTTTGTTCCAAACAGCTTACTATTTTCTTCCCACAGACAGATACTGCTTAAAGAAATACAGATAGCATGATGCACATGCATGATACGCAAAATCATTCAGCCATCATGCAGCCACATGATCAGTTTCTTAAACTGATGGGCAACTACACCACAGCATTAAAGATTGATTTTCTGACCATATTGACAAGCTTGTCAAAATCATCCAGTACATCAGAGGAAGTGGGAACACATGATCAGAGCGGAGGAAAACAAAGGTCACATCTTTAACAGCAGGCTGTAGACTGTCTCACAAAATTTTAATGTACAAGTCAACCAAGGAAAGTCTGCAAGGACACAGACCTCCTCCAATTGATTATATCATGTGTGCTTGATAAAAATGGCAAAAATTGAATTCCTGAGCTGTATGGAAACCAAGGAATTGAGTGTATTCCTCTCAGTAAAGGGAGATTTGTATTGTAAACCTTTTATACTGTCAGTCAGTTCCTATTCAGTGAAGGGCAGGAAATCATTTCTAACAGCATAGAAAGTTTTTGAAATAGTTACTTGTGTGTTTGCTGGATCAAAAATGCAGGATGAATTATCAGATAAACCCCCACAACCGTTTTATCACAGTATTTGGATTAAGAAAATTGTTTGACATTAGCTTGATGGCACTTTGATCAAGAGCCTATTGTTAAATTGCTAAATTGATTGTTAAATTGTTGACCAGTTCTGAGTAGTACAAAGTAAGAGCTTGCACACTAATCAACTTGAAATATAAAGAAAAATTTTTTTTTTCTTTAGAAACATGAAAAACCATATGCTAATATGGGAAACTATTAAAGTATGATTCATCTCTGAGAAATAATTCAGTAGACGTAGCTCTATGGAATCTCAGGATTTTTGTGGTTAAGAGAATCCATGGTACATGAGCAAATCCACAAGTAAAAAGCTGTTTTTTACTTTTTTTATTCCTTCTAATTCAATCTTTCAGAGTCAAAATGGATTCTTTGCATCTTCTCTATAATCCTCAGCAATGTAGTAAGAGCAGGCCAAACTTTGCTCTCAAAGACTTCCCTATCACTTTACACAAATGAATCAAGATGCAACCAACAGCTTAGGTTATAAAGTTACACTCTACTGTAAAAGGTAGCATATAGCTACACTGACACAGCAGGAAGCCAAAGAAGAAATGAATGCCCTTTACCCTAAGTATATATGGTTGTATCACTTCTTTTCATGGAACAGTTTATTCCTAGCCAGCTTTTGGATAGTTGGAGTAAGGAGGAGTGATTCATGCCCCCTCTCCGATCTAACCTGGACAATTGCATGCAATGGTGAGTTAAGAGTATTTCCTGCTCTACTGGCTAGTGCTTGAGTTGCGGCTCAACAATGTTGAGTAGTGAAGAGAGTGGGCTCACTATTCCTTTACAACCTCCAAAGCCAAGAAGAATACCGTGATGATAGACCGTTTTGCAAACACTTGGATTTACACAAAAGAGGAACCTCAGACATTTTTGCTATCCAAAACTAAGCGGCATAAGAAGGAGGATAGTAATTTCAATAAATGATTGGATACGATGCTAATCAGACAGAAGAAAATGATCTATGGAGTAAGAATGTGACAGCTTTACAAAGTCACATTTCAGTGTGCAGAATTTTATGTCATGAAGAGTGAGGAAAAAATGGTCCAGGAAAAAATGGTCCAGAAAAAAATTCAGTGCTGAGGTAACTGAGGAATCCCAACCCATTTCTTAAAAAACAGTCTTCCTTTTGTATATGATTGTTCATCTTCTCTCCTTGTGCTTGATTTTGCAAGAGTGAATAAAACAACTCAACAAATTTGGAAGTAACTAAAAAAAGTGTACTCTCCAGAATAAGTATTTGCAACTGTTGTGTATTTCTGGTTGTTTTTTCCTTGTTATTCTCTGCTATTTTTGTTGCCTTGCTGTTTACACAGCACTTTCCCATACACACGTCCAGATCTAGATATTTGTCTGTACCTAAAGAGATTAAATAATGATATGATTATCTGACTTCAGGCAAAATGTAAATTGTTTACAAATCTGGTTACTGAATGACAATGAACAGAATCATATTTATATTTCAGAAAAATCACAGCATTAATTCTGGTTCTTTGAACCATATGCTGATTCTAATCTGCATACAAAACTGTTGAAATAAATTGCTTATGTAGAACAAGGACAGTGTATGGCTTTTAATAAACTGCTGACAATAGACTGAGCTTGTGCAATGCCACTGTTCTCAAAAACCTAAACAGATTAAAACATACTGCTTTGACAGTCACATTGTGGACATTTTTGTATTTCTTTTTCAGCAGTGCCTATTTTTGTACCATGATTGACTACAGATTTTCTAGTTAGGTTGATAGATTTAATAGGGAGTTTTAAAATAAAGATTTACAACCATCTTACATTTCAGAGGCAGAGGAACTTTGACCATTCACATAATTTAATATATAGCCTCATATCATTCTATAATTCCCCCTTTTTCTATGTTTACTTTGAAGAGCGTTATTCAGCGTGCTGCTAAAGTATATCCCAGCTAACCTATGGATCATTGAATTGCTGTTTGAACAGAGGAGACAATCTCTCTTTGAAAGAAAGCTCAAATTATCACTCAGATCTGAAAATATTCAGCACATTAATATTTTAGGTTTAATGATACCAATCGCATAGGATATGGATTACATAGGAATACCATAGGTTACCAGATAACCATTAACAGAGAACTCTGTCAGCGTCCCGCACCTGATGACACCATCCCCAAATGAAACCTTACGAGTTTCTGGGAAACGAACATCAAGTCTCAGATTACCAGCCCCATCTTGGGTTACAACCACTCCAAGAACTTGTTTGCAAAACTGCTTTACCTGCACTTACTGCCTCGGTGCAAATACAACAGTAGTTCTCTGCTGACAAAACAAAAGACTGAAATCTCGATTAGACAATTGAAAATAGTGTTGCATTTATACAGTCACTTTTTGGAGCCAGAAGAGCAGTTGGACCTGCTCTTTCAGAAAATTAGGTAGAGATGATATAAATTAAGCCAGCGTGCCTAACTTAACAGGAGATGAGTTGCAACGAGTGGCCATGGCACTCATAGAATTGGCTGTCAGGCAAGTTACATTGGCAAGTTACAAACACCAGCAGAGTGTGAGGAAGAAATTCAGCTGAAGTTACACCTTCCATTTGAATTAGGCATCTTTAGCTTTAACTCCAAGGATTTTTCTTGGCTTCTATAACCAAAATGTGGTTCAAAGAGCAACTCAGTAGCACAGGGTGTCAATAACACTGCTGCTATTCAGAGATGAGCTAATTTTTATGTTTTCTTTGACCACAGCAGACAGAAAAAACATTCAATAATATTTCTGCTCCCACACACTACATTTCAAAGTACAAGCTGAGACAAAAGATCCAAAACATAACTCCTTCCCCTCTTGCTGCATGCCTCATTGCTTACTCTGGGAAACCGGGGGGTGAGGTATGTGTGTTCAATTTTGGTTTTACCTGGGTTAAAGATAAGCTTCTTCCTTTTTGCTTCTTTCTTCAAAAAAATTTTTTTTTTTTTAACCTGTCAGGAAATGAGATTTGTTGCTAGTGACAAATATGGCACTTGATACTCTGAACTTTCCTCCTCCTTGTTCTCAGGTGCTGGTTTCTGATACACAAAACACATTCAGTCAGAGCATTCCCCTGTCAGCAAAGTTTCTCCGTGCTTACTACCGTTTTCCTTAATTCCTGCAGTCATTCACACCTGGATACCTTTCCTTCTGGTCTCTGTATTTTCAGTACTGTTTCAGCTCTTTATGAAAATATACGTGAGAGATTTTTCACTGTAAATTTGTTATCTGTCACTGTTTTTAACTCACTGTTCTGTAATGAGTCATTCCTGACACATCAGTGATGTAGATGTTAAAGTTTTACTTTAGAGTACTATTTGTGAGTTGTCTCTTTAATCCCTCTTTACTTTGGGGAATCCAATTATCTCAGCTCGAATGAAGCAGAAATACTCAAATACTACACAGTAATCACAAATCAATTCTTGCTTTGACCACATAGTTGGTCTTGCAAACTTTAGACAGCTACCTACTGTCACATGGATTTTAAAGGTCCTCCACAGCTACTACATAAAGGAAGAACAAAGCTCCAGTTATCAGGTTCTTTTAAATAAGTGACAGCCAACACTTTTTCAAGTGTGAACAAGACTTAAGAAGTTAAATGTAGTGTAAAAGAGACAGTTAGAAGATTAAGCAATTAAATTTGAACATTTAAAGGAAGTTTTTATAAACATTACCAGAGTTTTCAAATGCCAGATCAACAGCAGTAAAATTATCCAAAATGTACATCTGACCTTGTAGCTCCTAGTACAGATTTCCTCTTTATATCTTATCGCCTTCAGCAGG
>NW_009189587.1:26833-41973 GCF_000690835.1 Fulmarus glacialis
CAGCAAAGGCTAAAAGCCATTTTTCACCCATACAAGGATCAATGATACAGTAGTATTCTATGGTGGGTAGAAGAGACTAAATTTTGTAGGTCCTTGAGTAGATTATTCACAGGTGTACTGCGTACCATCCTCCTTAGTGATGCTGTAAAATTTCTCTAAACTATTTTTCAGGTATTTTAAGGATATCTAGAACAGAATAATATTTTTAACATACATCTAGACTGATAATATAAAAATATAAAATAACATTAGACTTGATTCACAAAATGTAATTTTGTTTTATATTTTAATTAATATGGGTTTCAGTCTCTCTTTTTCCTTTTTTCTTTGGTTTGCCTCTGATGGAGAAAAGGAATATTCACCTAGGGAAGTGCAGATTGTAAAATCACAGCATATTGAAGCAGATACAACTTTACTACTCCCAAATTTTACTTATTAAATAATATGAACTGTCATGAATTAAGGGATCAAACAAGTAAGTACAGAACAAAGTCCTGAATTAACCACAACATTTAATTTAGTCTTAGAGACACAACATACACTAGTTTCATCTTTGTACAAGCAAACTTTATTTCTTTCTGTCTTCCTTACTAGAAATTCAAGCAGAAATCTGAACAGTCTGCTGGTGGCTTTTTTTTTCCTTTTCAAATATAAGTTACCTGTTTTTAAAGCTTAAAAAGAACGCCTGCACTATTAAATACCAACCACTTCTTTATAGAAAATGTACAATTATGCATGGTGTACAATCTGAAAGCTTGAAATATATTCAAACTTAAGTCTAACTTCCTGTCACTGTACTATCAGACAAGCAATATTGTTCTATTATGCTATGTAAATTAAGTAATCCAATTCTATTACTAAAATGCTGTACTATAAGCAGGAGAACTAACGAAACTCAGCTTCCTACAGCTTCTGTCCTATTCCTGAGTTTCTCTCCTGCATCCAAAATAGTGTGTCCAATATCTTCACCTACTTGTCATGTCACCTGGGCTTACTCTAAATTAATTTCTTCTCATCTTCTAGCTGCCTCTGCCTGAACCAGCAGGTGGGCATCACAAAGAGCATCACGTGGCTGGTTCAGAGCTGCACGTGGGCTGACTGGCAAGTTAGGACCTGGGTGCAGACCGGTTAACCAGGCACTACCCTGAGAAGCCCAGACAAAATGATCTGGACTTGTTGCCCCTTTTCTGACAGTGAGAGAGAGATTACAGGAGCCTCCTTTAATTTTCACAAACCTGGGAAGACCTCAGTGTGTTTGGGACCATCATCTTCCTGTTTCATGTGGTTGAAATTGATCAGTAAGTTCAAATGTTCCTAAGGAGGAGTGGGATAGATGTTCCAGCCTGGCATCTCCTGTCTCGTCTTCTCAACCATGATCAGTTTTGCATTTCCCTTCTCTGGACAGTGTCACACACAAGATAGATATGCTTTCCAGAAAAGACCTCTGGGACTGTTGATAACCAAAGTGAGAATGTCTTCTCCTCATTGATGGGGGTTGCTGTGCCTGGCTGATGGTAGGTGTCCTTTGACTTTTAAATCCTATCATCAATCATCTCCTTTGACCTTTACATCCTATCATCAACAGCGTGTGATTGTTGCAAATCAACTTCTGAAAAAAATATTCCTGTTCATACTTTATGCTTACTAGTGGAAGGCACAGGCTTCCCCCTGATTTTTACTGAGTCATTGCATGAACATTGAAGGTACAGCTATGGTAGGACCACAGTACAGTGGGCAATGGATGCGTTGTAATTTTTAAAATGGCATACCGCATATACAAACTGGGAGGTGGAGAGCAATGAAACACAGTAATATAGATCACAGCACTTGGTCTTGTGAGATTTAGGATATTCTGCGTGAGGTATTCCCAGTTTTCCCAATAAAGCAGTACAGAACAAGTAGAACATTGAACAAGTAGAACAAATCTGTAGAAAGCATGGATGAGCAGGAAATTTAACCTCAGAGCATTGCCATAGGTCATAAGAAAGGTCTTACCCTTTCAGGATAAGATCAGGTGTAGTCTCTTTGGCTTTGTGTGACCAATTTTTAAGTCTTTACATAACAGTAAATAATGTAAAAATAACATTATATATCTAACAATATATTCCATTACAGAATTAAACAAGGTAGTAACATTAAGTTTGGGTGAGCAGTGCCCACTGAGCATCAGGATGAGAAGTAATTATATTTCAGTGAATATCTTAATTGAAAGCAATACATTTTATTTTCTGATGTGTTATTGCATTTTTAAAAGATAAATTTGGCTAGACAATTTTAGTTTGGTTTGGACTGTGATTCAGACTGCACATATATCTTTACAGTCCTATCAGCTTGTGCTGCCTGAGTTTTTAAAAATTCCATGAACTGCTTTCTGTTGTTAGGGGAAAAGGCCAACAAATTCACAATTTCAATTTAAACTGAATCTTAATAATCTGTATTTAGACTGTTTTATCTATCTTGGCAAGATGTAGAATGCAATACTAGTAAACACCAACAAAACCGGGTTCATTCCTGATCTGTGATAAAACTTCCATTTCTTTTAATGAAAAAAAAATCAAGCCACAATGTTTCCCATCTTTCCCTTAATTACACTCACCACAATTTACTTTCCATCCAATTCTAGTGCTCATCATACATTACAGTTCTTATCTTCCAAACATACACATAAAATTCCAGAATAAATACTCAGATTAACTAGTTCATTAACATTAATTTCTAGTACTTCTTTTTGTTTACTGTGAGCAATTCCTCAGTTCCTCTCAGTTTTCAGATTCTTTTCCTTGATGTATTATAAAAGTGTACAAAATGATGTTGTCTAATCTGATCTGTGGTCATTCTTAACCTATACGCAATATTTCTGTATAGGTTTTGTCATAAATAGGATTCCTCAATCGAATTTCAGGCCCGTGTTCTGTTAAAGACCTCAACTGCAACATCTGAACATTTGAAATACATCTCAAGAGAAGAAATGCAGGATAGTGTCTCTAAATTATAAAAAGCTGAAACATCTAAGATTTTAATTTACTGGTAAGTCTCCCAACTTTTAAATTTCTGTAAAATTGGAGTAAAATATTAAAGGCTTAAAGAGAAATGCTGTGTAGAGGGACTTGTTAGTGGAGTCCCTCCAGTTAGCCCTGGAGTGCTACCTTTCTGATTAAGATAACACTCAGTAGGGAATCTGTTTTGAATTCCTTAGGCTGAAGGAATAAATGTCATGGGAAGGATAAAATAAATTCTTGCTAAACAAATGTACAGCAAGTGTAGGAGTTAAAGACCAGCATAATAAGCACAAGAACTAAGTGAGGATCATGAAGGGAAAGATTTGAAGAAGTGTGGGAAGTAAAGAGAATAAGAAATGAGTATCACATTAAAACATCCAAGCCAAACCACAGATTGTGGACTTGCAGCAAAAATGGAAAACATTTCTGAAAAAGCACAAGGAAAGAACTTAAGTATAAGTTTTAAAAGCATTGAGAATAAAATCATAAGAGGTGGCTAGAGATGATCAAAGAACCAAAAGTTCATGTCAGGAAAGAGTCATTACAGAGGACTGATTAAAACTGAAAAAAAGGATGTTTAGAAAACAAAGGCTCATATATGAGAAAAAAAAAGAGGAAAATGTCCATGGATACACAATGTAAATAGTTTTACATGGAATATATTTTTTAATAGCAGGACAAAAATTTGCCATTGTGGCTATGTTTTGAAGTTTATAATTTGTAGTTATCTTTCATTTCTATATGACAACTGTGTATGTGTGCTGAGATATTTAGGAACTCACAGTTACCTGTGTGTTATAAATGTCTGTTTCCATTGAGTGTTCTGCACCAAATTGTTATCTTTGTATTATCGGTAGTTTTTCTATAATATTCGTGTTGGCTCATGTATGGACTGACAATGCAATAGCAACTACCAAAACAGAAGCTTAATTGGCTTAGTTTGTCACTTGAAAACAGACATCCATTGTATGACATTTTTCTTTCTTCTTTTAACAGTCTTATGTGGAAGACTGTTAAAACTCCTGTTGCCTTGATTTGTACCTTCTCTGATTTTTACCGTATACCTACCTTTAGGATAACTCACATCAAAACCTCATATTAAGGTTACCCTTGCTCTCATGGAAGCAGCTCAGAATTTTTTTTTCCTTCTACTCCTGGGCAAGAGAATGGAGGAAACATTTCACTGGCATTTCTGTGAGGTTGTTCTCGCCTACCCTACACTGGAAAGGGGTAGGAGGCACTTTAAAGTTTTAAGTGACTTTGGGGTGTCCCTGAGTATACTGGGAGGTATTTTATGAAATTGTTTAACTTATTCCACACTGCCTCCTCAAAACCACCAACACTGAACTCGAGCTGTTATAACTGAATTTTGTGTGTTATTTTGCGAAATTTTGTGGAGACATAAGTGCTTCACACAGCTCTAGTCAAATATTTGTCCTAAGGGACAGAGCAAAATTTCTTACAGACAATAAATACCTGTATTTGCCTTAAAACATTAGGAAAAGGAAGTTTTTGTAATGTGTGATTATACTAACCATCTTATCCAATGAAAAATATCATTAGAGGCAGTGGCGTGAGCTTTCCCTTTCACAGGAGTTGAGACTAATTGTAGGAGCTGCTAAGCCATACTGCCAGGCAGGCAGATTAAGGTTGTCTTTCTTTCTCTTCTCACAGTTTTCTTATTTTTTTTTCTACTTTCCAAGAACTGAACACTGCTCCTGGTTAAGGGCAATAAAATCAGTCTTTATGCTCAAAGTTTTTTTAGTTTACCAAGTACACTTGGAAAGGAAACAGGAGCTTTCTTCTCTTCCATTCTCCAAGGCTTTTCATACTTTTCGCCTCAGAAAGAGCCCATCTCTTCTGCTTTCTTTTCTAATCTACCTTCATTACTAGTAGTGATACCCAGTCTTACTCTCCTTGAAAGCTTCCTCTAAGAATGTTATAACTTGCAAATCTCTTTCAACCATTCCTACCTTGTGCAGATGTATGTATTCCTCTCTGCCTTCTGTTTAATCAGTTATTGAGAAATCACTGGGCCTAACTTTGTGCTTTTAACAGGACTTTACTATCACTGTTACAATTACAGTGCTTCTTTCTGGGTATCTGATCTCCACCAAATGTTGGACTGTGCTGCGGGAAAGTGACCGTTCCCCCTCCTGCAGTGATGGCTACCTAAATCCAGCCCCCCTTTAAGAGGAGCCTGGTCTATGTACAGACTCTCAAGACTCTGGAAGCAACTCTCTCTTGTCCACCCTCAGTCACAGTCACACACAAAACAGATTATTGATAGAGTTAATACGCTTTTTCTCTTGTTTAGAAAATTAGTATAGCTCATCTTGTGACAAAATTCTGAAGTTCAGCAAAGCTCCCCTGAGGCCAGTTTAAAGCTTACTGAAGTCAATGAAATATTGGTGGCTAGCAGTGGAATAAATACAAAATAAGTATATGAGAAGTAAAATGAATGATAACAAGACAAATAATTTCCCAGATTGGACATGAGTGCCACACATGAAAACAGAAGAACAGAAAAACCTGAAAAAGTAGAGGGATTCAAGGCAAAATCAGAGACCTGAGCTGTAAGAGAAGAGAACGAGAAGCACTTGGAATTTGGTGGTGAAAGAGCAGATGCATGAGATTAGCAGCAAAATAGCAACATATATGACGAATGAAGT
The DNA here is from genome assembly GCF_000690835.1 of Fulmarus glacialis. Taxonomy (NCBI): domain Eukaryota; kingdom Metazoa; phylum Chordata; class Aves; order Procellariiformes; family Procellariidae; genus Fulmarus; species Fulmarus glacialis. The sequence goes on from NW_009189587.1 coordinate 32,505, forward strand.
TAAAAATGTTAACAGATAAAGAAAAACCATGCTGTACATTGCAAAATAAGGGCTGAGATAAAGTCTTGTTTTCCCTTAGAAACTCTCTCTAGGAAAACAGATTCTAAAACCAAGCATGTAGAATAGTGAACACAGGATTTAAATTTCCATGGTAACACATTTAAACATAATTTAAAGGTATACTTAAATGGAATTTAAATCAATGTTCATGTGGAAAATTAAGTAGTCCTTCCCTTCATTTCTGTTGTAAACTGAATTTATGAATAGTAGCTGAGAAACGTAAAACCAAAGACTTACTTTCAGTTTAACACATGTATTTTGTGAAATGGAAGCAAATACATCTGTCTCTGTACTAATTACCCAGACAAATTGGAATTGAATATCTCTTTCATTTAACATGAAGACAGTATAGAAGTCATACAGTATACAGTTCCCTAATCTTTTCAAAGTTGGTGCAATATCACTACTTTCTTCTTCAACAGAATGTCCGCTGAAATAGCTGGAGAAAGTCCTGCCTGCACTATACTGCCTAATACGTAGGCCCAATTTCACAGGAAGCTTTAAGCAACAGCTTTACCTGAAACTGAGGAGTTTTATGTTCATTGTGAGCTCTAGAAAATGCGCTGACTGAGCAAGTAAAAAGATGCCACTTCTTTTGTCCATTCACATCATAAAGTCATCATGGATTCAGAGAATAAAGCTATGGGGTTCTGATCTTAGGCACCTCTCATAGAGACCTCCAAGCCACGTTAGGTCATCAGCTGCATTCTGCTAAACTACCATGACTAGTCATCCGTCCACTATTTTTAGCATTGACATACAACATTTGTTTTTGTGGGGCTCTTCTCAAGACGGATCCTGCTTCTCAAGAGACCAAAATTCATGCATACCTTTGAATACTCAGGTATTCAACTGACCTTAAAAATAATTTCCATAGTCCATAATGACCATAAGCATGTACGTGAATGATTTTCTGGACAACGCTTACTACCAAGATCAACCCTCAAATAAAGAAAGAACAAAGAACATTGGATTGTGTTCTTAAAAGTACTTGTAAAAATTTCCTCTAAAAATAACAAGTGAAAATCTACTTATGCTAAAAACCATATCAAAAGTCTTGTCAAGATCCCATCTATTTATTTCTGCAAAGAACCCATAAAGACAGTCTTTGAAATTCAATATGTCTATCTGTATATCATATTCTTTACCAAATATATTTTATATACTTGATAAATCAATATATATACTTGATTACAATTCAAAATGCAAATATATATACTGAAACTAGAAAGAGAGGGGAAATAAAAGTTTGAAAATACTGAGAAAGTTTGTCCATGGATACACAAGGCAAAATAAAAGTAAGCAAAGAAACTTTAGGCTACCTATGATCTTTTGAAAGAAGTGTATAGTAAAGGGACTTTATATATCCAATTTTGCAGTTGACTGTGTTTCAGTGAAATCTGTAAGGAGTTGTAGAGACGCCTCTGAGATGTAGACCTGAGGGTGCAGTGAAGTTGGGTGGCTCTTGTTCCCCCTATAGAAATCTGCTTTTTCTTCTCCCTTTGATAAAGCTGGCCAGATGGGCTGACAATTGTTTGAGGCCACTGATCACCACCTGCCCATCCTTTCACAGTCCTTTGATATTCATGTTTCTCAAGAAAAAAGAAAAAAGAGCAATCTCCAGGCAGCATGCAATGTAAGAGCTGCAATTTGCTGAAGGCTCACAATGGCCACTCTCAGTACTTCGCGTGCATTCAGACGGGGGCGGGCAGAATTTCTCCCTGGTTTAGTGGAAGAAGGGACCTCCCATACTGCAACATATGAGTGTTTCATGATTGTAACGTAGATAGATGCCTGTGTAATGCATTCACATAGAGATCCTAAATACATGTGATAATAAAACATACCTTTTTTTTTTTTTTCCCTGCACATTTCCATTTTTGCCAGTGCAGTTTTCCTTGAATTAAAACCTTTCTGCAGAGGAATTTACAGAGTGGTGTAAATGGATGGTATCCTGAACAGGAAGTCGAAAGAACGCAAAATGTCAGCTACTCCTTGATTCACTCGCATATGCCTCCAAGTGAAGCCCGTAGGAATTGTACCTCTTCAAGGGGAATAAACTGTGCAAAAATGACAGAGTTTGAGAAATACAAATGTATTTATTTATTTAATGCATTTAATTCTTTGATTTCAAAAATCAAAGACAATATAATTTTACTTTTTACAAGGAAAGATAAAACAGGAAAAGGGCTTTATATCCACTCTGCATGCACTTTTATTGTATCTTATGTCTGTAGAATTGTGAATAAACCTTTTGTGTAATGAAAGCGAAAGGCATCATTCTGACTCTGTTAGAGTTGTGTTTTCAAAGTCCTGTTCTGAAAACAGTCTTAAACACAGTTTTAATAAGCTTTGCTTTACTCCAGCCAATTCAGTCACACTGTGCACAGAGCATGAGACAGTCAGCTGAGGAATGATAATAATTCTTTCCCTCCACAGGAGCCCAGAATACGCAGCCCAGTGCCAATAAGGTAACAGCTCCCAGAAAGACACCTTCCAAAGGACAGCTGAATCTAGATTCCTTCCCATTTAAAGCACTCATAACTGATGCATGGTGTGAGATGGCTGCGTTTTCAACCCCAGGTTTCACTGTCATGCGAAGAATATATTTCTATGTTTCTGGGTTTTGTCTATTTTGCTCTGCATTTAATTAGCTGTTAAGTAAGCATTTCTTTTCAATGGAATTTAGCTTCTGTTTTTAAATGACTGAAAACAATGTAGTTGTAAAAGACCCAGAACAACACATCAACATGATATTCCATGGGCAGATGGCGTGCTAGCCTGACCTTGTTTATCACTGGACCACATCCTGTGACAAGGTTTTTTTGTAATGACTGCAGCAGTCCCAGGCTTTCCATGTATCACATTCCTGCCTTCTTATTCAGATAACACAACTCTAAGGTCAGAGTGGCATTTCTAATTGTTGACTTAGTATTGTAGTACCTAGTTCTGCTGGAGACCTTTGAAATTTTAAAATATATATTTCAATCAGTGCATCAAGAGGTTTTTTTTTTTTTGTAAAAAACATTCTAATGAATGATATTACAATTACTGATATAGACTTTGAACACAGCAGTACTTCTATTAAAAAGAAGATAGGATTTTTTTATTCCTTTCAGGTTAATAAAGAATTTATTTAAATTACCTGGTTATTTGGTTTCTATTTGAAATGTATTTGGAATTTATTCTCCCAGAAGTTTCAAGCCAACTATATCTGTAACAGGTATAGATACATCATTTTTATACATTAAAAATACAAAAATTATACCACATACTTACAAACTTTTTTTCCCTAAAAATGAAGTAGAGGTATTATTTATTACATGTAACAAATTTTTCTGTACAAAGATTTTCAACTCAAACTATATCTATAATTTAAATTCAAATTATATATATCTTAATGTTTCCATCATTCTTGTCTCTTATATTTTTATTAGATTTTTGAGTTTCAGCCTCCTCCAAAATTCTACTAAATAAGTAGGAGTTCCAACAGAAAGTAATTTCTGTTTATAAAGTAATAATAAATCTAGGGGAGAAGAACATTTATCCTTCTTTCTATGAAAATCTGCTCTACAGTTTGGCTAGTCCAGATGCTGCCCTTTAAGAAATGGGAAGGCTGAAGCTCAAAAGCTGGCAGATCTTTGCACATGGTAAGGTCAGCAGAAATTTTAGCAGACTATACTCTTTATTTTGGCAGTGCTTTGTATGCATATATGGCTTCAGCTGAAGTTTACACATCTGCACTTTAAAAACACAATGTCATTTTTCATCCAATCACTAGTCCATATAGTGTTAGGTTTTAAGCTTTGTGTTAATCCATAGTTCTTTATTTTGGCTTCAGAGTACAGATCTAACTCCATAGCAATTGTGATACATGAAGACTCACTCACCAACTTTAAGGCTAGGAATAATATGTAGAATATATTTGTTTGATAATAAAGGATGAGTCACAAAAGGTAACTCAAAAGATGACCCTAACAGAGACTATTTTGGATGAATTTTGTCAGAAATGTTTCATATCTAATATTTGTACCAAATGGATATAATGACATATTATATATGTAAAGCAGTGACCTCTGAATTAACACAGTGGGGTGACAGGATATTAAAACGCAGAAGCTTCCTACACCCTCACTGCCCTTGGAGGGGGTCTGTGGCCTGTGTTAGCTTCTGAAGGGCATCAGAGAATTACCTGGGGAGAGCGTTAGGTAGCTGGTGCTAAAGCCACAGCAGAGACTCTTCTTACAATTTTAACACTCTACATGATCAAGTCTCAGTGCTAATGTACATGTGCACAGTTTTATTAAATATATAGGTGTTCTCTCAGAGCCTTACTGCATGAGGTTCTATGTAATTTTTTTCTGATAGTTCTTTATTTCTACAGTCATAGACTCTTATTTCTTCTAACAAGTGTCTTCAGCACTCTTCCAAACCAAGGTGACTGATGGTCTGAACAATTGGCTTTGTATAGCACAGTCCCCTGCCCAGTTCAGGAACGGGTTTCATCTGACCCTTATGAATGCTTCTTCAAGATATGCAATATATATGGAGAAAAATAAACTCAGAATGCTTGATCTTTATTATGCTGGTAGGTCCATACCCTCCAAGTCACTGCTTGAGTCACCCCAATATCTGCACCTTGTCTATACTCTACTACATTGCTATATATTTTGGTGATTTAATTTAATGCAGAATTCACCTAAAACAGTTGTTCCATACTTCAGGGAAATTCATCAGTACAGAGAAGATAATGATGATACAAACCAACCCAATCTGAGTGAGCTCTCTAGCAAGTTAAAAGGAATAATGCATATGCTGGAGAAAAGAAAAAATTCTTTCCACGTAAGAAGGCACAGCAGAGAGCTGCACAAGCAGAACTCCTCACTTTCATCTGCAAAACTCAAGTATGACATGTTATTATCTGTTCATGCAATGCTACTTCTATTTTGGTTGCTTAGTTCTTCCTATCCTAGCATCCTGCTTTCGTTTGTACTTTACTTTGCTAATCCGTGGCTGCTCAGGCTGAAATTTCCTGTGCTGGATATCTGTCTCAAAATTGAAAGTTTTAGGAAAAGAGATTTAAGAGTTTCTAGACTGAGATTAGTAAAATGTGTTATTTTCCCGTGTTAACAAATTATTCGGCAATAGTTACACTTAAGAACCTCTAATTCCTCCAGATTTTTCAACAGAAACTTTTTGCCCTGATATCTTGATATCTAATGCTTTCAGTGAAAATCACCCTTATAAGGCAAACTTATTTTCTTCTGTAAAGAACCACATTCCTCACATAATTCATTGAGACTTGACTGAGAACGGCTGTTAAATTATCCAATAGTTACATCTCTACTGAACGTACTTTGCGCCAAAAGGCACCTCTGCGCATCTGGACTGTACATGTGTTATCCTACAGACTAGCTGTCCAGAATTTTACTGGACATGTTGCTTGTAGGCATTATCTTGTGTTTTACATGTTTTTAATACAATGTTTAATTATGTGATCCATAGGGTGTTTTTTAAAGAGGAGTTGGGGCTGGACAGTATCTCAAAACCATTATATATGGCACCTGGGGAACTGCTAGGATTGTGCAGTGAACAAAGCTGCTGTTTGGGGAAACGTTGCCTCAGTAACAGATTGTGATTATGGATTAAGCAAGGTTTTGCAAGAGAAGAAAGCAAGCTGGGAGCATTCTCCCCCATCTCTGCTTCAGACTTCCTATGTGATGCACAAAAAATCTCTCAATGTTTCATAGCTGACCATTAAGCTGTTCCTTATCTCTGGTTGCCCGAGAAATACCTTGGGCTGTGATTTGCAGAACAGATGACCATTTGTACCTGCAGGCAATGTCAAGGAGAAAGTTTACCTTAAGGTCTCAAGTTGGTCAACCCTGAGTAGTAAAAACCCTTAATAATTTTACCCCTAGTCCTGTCTTGTCCCTAACACCATTTCAGGAAAAAGGATGGTTATAAAGAATACTTGGTAGAGCTGGTTGAAATCTTCCCCAGGGAATTTTAATGACGAAATATGAATTTGACATGGCCAAAATAGTTTATGAGAAAGTGCCAATTCCATCAAAACTTTAAACAGGGACCAGGTTGGCCTTCCCTGTATACAATTGTGGAGAATTTCTTCTGAAATTTAAAAAAAAAAATAAATTGGGGGAAGTTGAACATTAACTAATACAAACAATATTGGAGCAGAATTATATCATTGTGTAATAGAAGAAAATGCTGTACCTACATTTCTTTGTAATCCAACCTTCATATACTGAATATCTGCAAATAAAATAAATTACTGAAGTCACATTTTTCTCTCTTCATCTGTTTTTTTAGGTGGCACATAACAAAAGGTGATGCATTTCTTTTCTGGGTCCAATTTTTAAACTATTGCATCTCGTATGGCAAGAATGTCCCCTTTTCTTGTCCCAATAGACTGTGCATTGTTCAACAGCCCCAAGAAACCTGTCCCCTCCTTGAGACAGCTGAAGAAAGGAGGGTTTCAGGAACTGCTCACACAGACTATATCTTCAATAGGTGTCCAGACAGGGCTGAATCGGGAGTGTGTTCAGGTCCCAGAGCAACCTAGTGATGCTGGTTTCAGTAGCTGTGTCCGTCTTCCATTCCCATATAAGCAGGTAAAGGATTTCTACTGGCCTTGCTGCAGGTTGTATGATGCAACTCCAGCATGGGATTTGCAAACAAAACACACAAACCCTTGCATCACCTGAGTTTCACTGTTTTTCCTACCTGAAATGACTTGCAATAATAAATTACTCTCCTTAACCAACACTTTGATTCAGAATAAGGTGTATTGGAAATGAGTCTTTTGCTAAAAGAAACTTGTTAATGAAAATTGTTCAGCACTTGTCAGGTGATACATCATCAGATTATCTCCAATTTAAATATTAACATGCTGTGAAGGAATCTGCATGCGTGTCCTCCCAGTGCATTACGACTTTCAGTTCTCCTTTTTGTTACAGAGCAATATTAAATTAAAGATTTTGTTTATTTAACTTATGGTAAGCCACACAGTAATTTGGGTTAGAACTATGTAAAAATTAACTTTTAAAGGAAAGTAATACAAAAAGTATTGTTGTTGCTCATCAGTCATTAACATGAAAGATATGCTCAATGTCTTTCACATGTCTATGTCTCACTAAAAAAAACTCTGTAGTTTTAGGAAAGTTTTCGTTAGCAGATATTCAGGTTTGGTTTATATTTGCATTTTTTATATTTGCATTTATATATATACATGACATCCACGTAGTCAAGAATACTCTTTCTTAAAATTGTGAGGTGTGTCCTTCATGTGAACATGTACATAACTATCCTTGGTGTGCACTGAGAAAATTTTAAGGGAAATATCTGCACCTCCATTCTTTCCCAGTGGGTAGAATGAATATTACAATAGTCAGTGATGTAAGGAAGGTGACAGTTCCCTAACTATACACCTGACAGTATTTATGACTAAGCTAGTTCTGTTAAACAGTTCAGTCTGTCATAAACAACAGATCATCACTTTGAAGAGGTTATATGAAGTGGTTTATTAAACTGAACAGCAAAAAATGTGGCTTATTCATTACACTGAACAGCAAAAATGTGGATTATATGGACATTACAGCAAGCTCATATACATTTGGATGAAGCCATATTTTTAAAAAGACAGCTTTATTTTTTTTGCTTTGCTTTATAATGAGGCAGTATATAGATTTACCAATTACCACAGTATGTGTTCTAACTGTATTTTATAATAAATGAACAGCCAATTGAGAATCCTACAATAAACTATTTTATGCTCCTTTTTAAATGCAAGTATTGGAACATAGGATATTTTTGTTAGGATAACCTACCTGTGGAACTGCAAACTGAAGTTACTTTAACAGTATATCTTTTATATACTCTGTTACAATCTGTGTGTCTGTATATTATTCTAGCCAGCATGGATTTAGAGAACAGAAATTTGTGGTTGTATGAACTCACCTCCTTTCTGTAACACAAAAAAAATTGATTTTAAGATTATTATTTGAGTGTACTACTTAATCTACAAAACTAAAGGCCAGACTAGCATTTTGCTAGTCTAAAAAATATTTGGTCAGTCATAAGACTTCACTGAGGAACTCTGAGTATTCAACTAAGTTCATTAACTGGGAGATTTCACTAGTTGCTTCTCTTATACAGCAGCTCAAAATCTTCTGTTTGCGTAATCTTCTTCGAAGTTCCCTTCAGAACAAATGTACTGCCACTCATGCACACCTAAGACCTCAGGATAGTTGTGGTTATAAAGGATTGCATTAATCTTGCCTAACTTTCCATGCCTACAGCACTCATCTGCAGCTAATCTAATCACTCCGAGCTCTGTTTGTGATCAAGGATAGGAACAGGCACTTATGGAGCATAATTTGTCTCACTGTAAAGTGAAGATGAAATAGGCCAAATTTGCTGAGCTGAATTTTGTTCACCTGAAAGAATGCTATGACTTACAAGGCAGGCAACAGAAGATGTAAAGACAGCGTTAAGGAGGAGAGTTTATAAAAGCCTGTGCCAAATGCCAAAAACCCACCCAGCTGCTCACTCACTACCACCCCCTCATCAGCAGGATGAGATGCAGAGGAAATAGAAAGAACTGGAAAGGGAAAGCTCGTGGGTCGAGATAAAGGCAGGGAGATCACTTACTAATTACTGCTGTAGGCAAAAGAGACTCAACTTGGGGAAAACTGAATTTAGTTTATTGCCAATTAAAATAGATTTGGATAGTAAGAAACAAAAAGCCAAACATAAACCCAACATCTTTCCTTCTCCTTTTCCCATTCTCCATTTCACTGCTTCCCTCCAGATGCCCCTGGAGAGGGGGATGGGGAATGGGGGTTGTGGTCGGTCCATAACAGCTCCTCTCTGCCACTCCTTCCCTCTCATATTTTGCCCTCCAGCGTAGGCTCTCCACAGGCCACAGTTCCTTCAGGAGATATGCACCTGCTCTGGCATGGGGCCCTCCATGGGCTGCAGTGTGGACATTTGCTCCACCATGGTCTTCTCCACGGGCTGCAGGGGAATCTCTGCGCCGGCACCTGGAGCACCTCCTCCCCCTCCTTCTTCTCTGACCTCGGTGTTCACACTGATGCCTTTCACACCTTTTTGCTCCCTCCACACTGCCTGCCCAGTGTTTTTTACCCTTTCTTGAATATGTTTTCTCTGAGGTGCCATCACCTTGGCTGCGCGGCTCAGCCGTGCCCTGCAGGGGGTCGGTTGGAGCCGACTGGAACCGTCTGTGTCTGGCATGGGGCAGCCCCAGCCTCTCCCCAGCCCCCCCCTGCCAGCACCTTAAAGACTACACCCAATACAAAGGCCAATAAACAACTTGCACTATTTAAGTGTGAGGAACTGTCTTGGTTTTGACTGGGATAGAGTTAATTTT
>NW_009189588.1:0-10001 GCF_000690835.1 Fulmarus glacialis
TTAAAAGACGTGTAGATAAGGCGCTTAGGACATCGTTTAGTGGGCATGGTAATGTTGAGTTGATGGTTGGATTCGATGATCTTAGAGGTCTTTTCCAGCCTTAATGATTCTATGATTCTATGATTTACAAACATTCACCTGTGAATGTTTGTAAAAGTTTTTGGGGCTGAGTTGTTTAAGGATGTTGGAAGACTAGCACCACTGACTTGGGGGGCAAATGTTTTGCCTGGAGACAACTGCAAGCGCAGACCTGCCTCAAAATTGCTCTACACCCTCTTAAGTATATTCCAAGATAGTATGGGATTATATTCCAGCATTGTTAGACACAGTGGAATTCCAGAAAATGTACTTTATATCAAGTATAATGATAAAATGCTCCATTTTTAAAAAGATCATCAACATCAGGTAGGGTTTGTCCTGGCTATGCTTTTAAGAATAGTAGCTTCTTTATCCATGCAAGGAAAAAAACAAACAAACAAAAAACCTGCAGTTGAAATTTTGTACCACTGCAAGGCATTTTTAAGAAACCATTCACCTGGACAGACCAGCTGGAAGACACTCTGTATTCCACTGCAGGTATTGAATCTCCACAGTCTCTCAAAAATTCAGGCAGATGATTTCTGTCCATCTTTTTGTCAAACTCTCTCTTGGAAAACACTGTTTCATAAACTGAAGAAGAGAAGCTTCTGTCAGATACATATTTACAATAAGTTATTAGGCACTGATTTTTTTTTGAAATATTTTCTTCAGAATCTTTTCTTCTTTTTTAGAAATATTTTCTTCAGAATCAAGTTAATATGCTTGATAAACTTTGTATGAAAACTTGGCCCTATGCAGAGGTCATATGGTGGGGTAGTTTGCTGCTGACTTACTCTTGCACTGAAGTGAAACTCACACATCATCCTTATGGAGTGCAAAAGGGAACAGTTAGGCTGAGAAACATCTCTTGCCCATATTAGAATTTCTCAATATGGAAAGGTGATAGACTCTGCAGAACTAGGCTGGTAGAAAGAGGTCGAGGTAAGTAGATAATTATAGTGGTTAATACTCTTTCTTACTTGGCAGATATGCTCAACATACCTAAAGCAGTACATTAAACTGCTCCCCCTAGGGTAAAAGGCAAAGGGAAATCTCAGTCTAAGACATTGTCCCCAGTATTATTGTACTGGAAATGCCCATAGATGCCTTGCTGCAGCTACTTAAAAAAAGAACAAGCAGGACTTATACTGGTAGGCTAACAGTCAATTACTTTCTTGATAAATTTAATATATTAAATAATATAGCTTCAGTCAAAGAGACTAAGTCAGAGATAGGTATTGTGTGATTTATTTTGTACGGCTCAGGAAGGAAAAGTACAGATTAAAAATTAAAAACTTCACAGTCTTCTATACTTTCATGTCCACAGAACATTTCATCTGATCTACCTAGCTCACAGATTCTTGCAGAATTGGTGCAATTCTGCAAATCTTCCTCCCTGAGAGACAAAGGATACTAGTCTAGTGGATTTACTACTAATTAACAAAACCACCAGTTTTCCTGTAAGGGTTAACAGCAACAGGTCATATTACACTCTATGTTATGCATAAGCATCTATAACATGTCTCTTTCTGTCTTCATCAAAGCAGAGCAAATTAATGTCAGTTTAACATTTCAGAAAAACAGCATCTGCCTTTTAAGGCAGAGTTTGCACTCTAATCTTTGAAGACCATAAACACAAAACAACAAAAAAAAGACAATACATTGGGCTGCAACATCTTATCACATCTACAAACAAAGAAGCTTTGAAGGTATAAATTTAAGACTTCCTATTAAAGCATCAGCGACTCAACCATCAACCAGCATTTCATTACAATATGAAGAGCAGTACAAACTTTTCAGTTAGCCAGCATTAGACAGTATGTTATGTTATGCAGCCTAGGATAAGAATACACCTTTTTAGGAGGATATGGATTATGATTTAGTAATTAATTAGTTTTATTGATATTTGTCTAACATACGGGGCAAACCAAATTATATATATATACATTTCATATATATTTTTTTTTTTCCATGCGATGTTAGGAATATAAGACCCGATTATGGAATTTAGAAGACAAAACTGACACTATGCCACGAATCTTCAGATTACATGATTTGCATCAGTAAGGCATTTGGAGGGAACTCAATGTCTACCCACTGAATATGTTCAAATTAAGTACTACAACCCTCCTACTTCATACTGAAGTATAAAGCTTTATGAATACAGAATTAAAGGATTGAATGAAAATGGGAATCAAGATACAAACAATTAATACATATCAAGCTCAAAAGGCATAAGAATCAATTAGAACCTAATTCCAGTATTTAATGGGTGGTATGTTTTTAATTCTCTGAAATGCTAATGCCTATTTAAAGGAGAGAAGAAAAAAAAGCAGTACATTTCTAACCCTTAGGGATGAAAATGGTCACCAAGTCCAACTTGCAGTATTGCGTTTTGACGCATGGTTGAAAAATCATACTAATTCTCATTTTCTCAGCTTTTTCCCATCAGGAAAGCTATTTTCTAGTGTATGCACTCATCTAATCTCAAATATCCTCTGAAACGAGACGGCCACCTCTTACTTTGGAAGAGGAATTTGAAGGGCAATGGATCAGACAAAAAGGAAGTTTAGATTAAATTTTGCAGTCTAAACTGCTTTTTATTTTCCTTTATATCTTCCTGTAATCATTGGGGTGATACGGACTACACAAATAGAAACATTCAGAAGAATGCAGAAGGCAGTGAGCAGAGCATCTGGAGCTCAGGAACAGGCAGTTTTGGTAGTAGTCAACTATTTCCTCTTCTTTCAACACTTCTCTGCTTATGTATCAGGAGAAGCAGCCTTTGTGTCTGTGTCTTCTTGATTATGCCTTCAAGCTATTGTCATTTATGCTTCTCCTGACCATTGCTGTTTATTGTTGTGTGTGTTCATGAATTTTCTACCATACAGCTGAACAACAATATCTATCTTCTCTACCACACTTGCTTGACAGTACAGTGAGCCATCAAACTGATGAGGAAACAGGGGGAACAAAAGCAGGCATAAAAACCAGTTCCATTAATAAAATATATAATACATGGATTGCTCAAAAAAATCTGCGAAGGGATCTTCTTTAAAGAGGGTCTCTAAACACACAAGTTATTTATTTCATTATGGAAGATGTTTAAGTACTATTCGTTTTTTGCACACAATCCCTCAAAAATACAATAGGGCAATAATACTAGGGAAGAAAATCTTGACAAGAATGAATGAAAAGGATAAAGTGTTAAGAAAATTGTGATGATACTCAGTTTTATACTTTCTCACCTACTATCTCATTACAAATCCTCTTTCCTGACAGTTTGTGACACTGCCCATCATTTAACAGCTATACAATTACAGTCTAAGAACCTCAACACAATGACACAATCACAAAGTGCAGCGTGCAAGAGAGAAAATAGTTAATGATAATAGTTAATAATTAATCTCCTCATCAAGTGACCAGGAGAATCTCTTTATTCAAGCTAAACCCTACAGTTCTGCAGTGCCAGAATGACATCTTAGAAATGGAGCTGTGCGTATGGAGACACGAAATCTTTCTTGCACCAAAAATCACTTTAAAATAATTGTGTGGCTGACATGGAATATTACTTAAGAATAGACAGACCACTGAAATTAAAATAAAAGATAATTCTATTAAAAAATGGGATGACTTACTTTTTTTCTTGTCCATCCACTCCTCTAATTAAAAACACTTAAGTGGTGTAGAGAGATCCAAAACACCAGCTCGACATTTAATGCGGGCTATCATTTTACGGTAGTACCTTACAACTTACGGTAGGGATGGTCCATGACTTGTAGACTATAATTACAGATATGTCTCACTTTCACTACTGTAAGAAATAAGTAAAGGGTGACTAAAGAAACAGATGAGGAGGTGGAACTAAAAGGCGTGCAGTGTATAAGAAAATCTTAAAAGACAGCAAGAACACATTCCATTCCTGTGAACTTATATGGACAGATGCATAAAAAAAATTACCCCAAAGTGCTGATAAGGGATGATCCTTTCCAAAGGTGATTGGATAAAACTATTGCATAAAACTATTTTGGGATAAACACATTTTATCCCAAATTACAGAAACTATGTGAAATACTATCTGCACATAATCAGAGTCTTGGGGGAAAGACAAGGTTCTATATCTCAGCAGAGGAAAAGTGGAACAGTGAAACTTGGTAAGGTGAGAAACTCTGTGTTCAACATTCATTTTTTTGATTAAAAGTATGTCATGGGAGGAAAAATACATGTTTGTTTTCTACAGCACAGGAGTAGGTACCAAGAAATGCTGTCTCACCTCATCATTAATTATATCAGCAGCAAAAACTCCCTCTCCTCCAGTATATAAAGTGAAGGAATATTTTTAAAAGTTGATGATTATCAAATAATATGACCTGATTTTTATTACCCTATTTTAGGATTCTGGAAAACTAATAAAATAGATTGTTTAATGGATGACTTAGTTCCTACTTGACCCACTTATTTGAATTAGGTACAAGTTTTCTTATGGTATACTTCTTAGATAGGAAGCTTAGACATCACCAGAAAAATGATCTCTCAACTGAAGTTATGCAGCCTCCATTAGCACTCAACCTGCAATGTGCATAAGCTCTTTTAACTCAGTATAAACTCTGAGATGGAAGGCAAAAGTGCATATTACAACATTTAGTATGTCATTTCACAGGAACTGGCATTTCATCTAGCAATACTAGACGACAAACATGAAAAACAGTAATTATACTATAGAATCCATGATTTTTTTTTTTTTTCAGTAATTGAAGCTTAAAACAGAGCGGGAGAAGAAGAGTGCAATAAACAGTCTGTTAGTTACAGCCTGTTTCTCTACCTGAAAAACTGCAAGCCCCAGAATTAACAGTACAATATGCATGTACACCGAGACTCTCTGAAGGCAGAGGGATGAAATATCACACAAGCCATTTTCTTCTAAAAACTAATAGAAAGCCTTCTTGAGATCAAGTGATGCAAATGGGTCCCAGCAGGGCACTCGCTATCACTGAATTCTCCCTAACCTTGAAGGTGCAGAACAGCCATGACAGACAGACTAGCTGAGCATGGGGGCGGGGTTCACAGCAAAATAGTAATAATCAAGAATTCTTACACTATTAGGATATAAGTGGTACATGGATTAAACAATCAAGACATTACCTTAATCTTTACTCTCTTGAATGCCCTGTGTCCAAGACACCCTCTCACATGTCTTTGAATGCAAATGACTGCGTTAAGTACTTCTCTACTGCTAGGATGCTTTCTGTGATCACAAGAAGCTTCAAAGTCTTCCACGTGAGTTATGTTTTTCTTCACCTTCTTCTGAGTTTGAAAGTCAAGGCATTTGTCACTAGAAATTAAAGTAGAGAAGATTTGTTTTTCAGTTTGGTGGACAAATGCTTGAACTATGAATCAAAATTCTAGAAGACAAATTGTAATGTGCACCTAAAATAATTACAGAATCACGTAGAATCCTTTTATTTACATGAATAGCTTGAAAAGATTGAAAAGGAACTGTTGGTCATTTACCATCTACAATTACAGAATTAGCATCCAAATCTGCTTGCCAACTGTTCTGCTGCAGCTGTGTAGATCTGCACAATGCCCATGGCTTTGTAAACTATAAGGATTAAGTTATTATTTTACACATTGTTAGCATTTTGAATTCCTATTCAACTATACAGTTTTTCATAAAATGGAGAACACAAAAAGTCATATTTTGTGTGAAAATACACTATTTCAAAAAAATTAATTTGAGTAAGACTAAAAAAATAACTTACCTACTAGCTCTTACAATTGAATTGATAATACGAACAATAGCAGATAGGCACATTGAAAACTTCAGCTGTCTCTTCCATCTGGATGCTAATTTCCATGGATTTGTATTGAAACCAATCCTTTTCATAAGAAGACTCCAGGAAAGGCTGTATTGGAGATTTTCCTGTCAAATCAAGATAGCAGAAACACCAGAAAAGCCAAGATATTCAATAACCTGAACTGTACATGTATTTGCTACAGTAAAATTGCTAAAAGTAATTTTAAAACCCTGAAAGGTCTCAACTTCGTCTTGATACAGAATGAGTAGAAAGGAACTCTCCAAAGTTTCATCTCTACAGTCCTCCTGTGTGATTACTTAACTATGTCCCAACTGAGGAAATTATCAAAATATATATGATGAATAATCAAAATGCCAGATTTTGCATTTCAAGCAGTGTAACTGGCAGAAATGTAAACCAAAACGTAGCTAAGGATTTTTCATCGACCACATTTAGAGCTTTCTTTTTTTCTGAAGGTACAATTGTGAATAGAAATAGTCATTTTATAGTTAAGGTCATAAGTAGCTGTGTGCTGTAAAGTCAGTTGTAATTTTACTTACCAAATCCAGATTGTGCCAAGAACTAAACCAATCTGCTCGAAATATCATTGAATTGAGAGGAAAATGTTTTTTGATTCCGGGTCTTAATTAGCAAGGTGCTAGTCAGATAAAATGCTTGAGAAATTGAGATCTGAGTATTTCTCAAAATCTTGTCTTTTGCTGGGGTTTTTTTGTTTGGTTTTGTTTTTGAGGTTATAATATATTGTCGGGGGTTTTTTAAACAAAATAACTTAGATGATAAATTTCAAGTTGGTTATTTTCTGGTATTCTGTAGCACTTTCTCCCTCTAACCAAGAGCCTGCAGGATTTCTCATCAGACCATCTTCTTATAATTAAAAAGTATCATTTACACTTATTCATCATTCCACTCTATGCCACAAAGATAAATCTGTTCCATCAATCTTGTTCTCTCTACTGGCTAAAAAATCTTCCAGGTATTTCATATAACCCCACAGTATGGGACCACAATTTCACCACTCACTTATAATCTGGTACACCCTCTAACCTTTTCCACTGAACAAAGAATTGAACTCTCTACCAGCTTAATTCAGCTCCATACCAGCAGAGGCTGTGCATTTATTATTTTCCCCAGTGATTCTATAAGCAAACAAACAGCAGCATTTTAATTTGCTTGTAGGGTTTCAAAGAAATTGCAGTTCCATAGGTTGCAGAGGGAATGAGTGGACTCATCACCACAACTGTTTCTAGACAGGTCTAGCCAGTTTGCAGCTGATGCCTATGTACCCTGAGACATGAGAACGTGCCAAGCATGAGGATATCCAAGGGCTACATCTCTGGACTGATCAAATCCGCTGTCTTTGAAGACCAAGGAACAACATTATGTTAGATGGACAGGAAGGGAACTACCTGACTTATTAGATACATGGGTATATATAATATACACAGTATTTCTATAGATTTTTTTTTTTTTTTTCAAATTTTGAGAAAGAAAAAGTTTATCAGAAGCAATTATCTATGTTGGGAGGGCAGGTCCCATTGTGCTGTCTTACAGGAAGAAAAGTTTGAAATGTTTTCTTAACATGTTTTCAGATTTATTTCAGATTCTAGATATAGTTTGACTTCTCAAGCAAGATCCTCAAATCACTATGTAAGTTGAGGTAGACGTAGGTTATTTGGGGAAGGCAGGGCACTCAGATGGAAGGAAAGCAAGTCTTCCTAAAATCAACAATTTTTTTTTTTTTTTAATGAAAATGTATTTCAGAATAATTCTGATTTTGTAACCATTACATTCTTTTTTAGATCCACAATAATAAAAATTATATGAAAGATATGGACAAGTGGCTGTTTGAAAGATCGAGTGTACAATCAAATCCTCACTTAGGTACAGCAGCTGTCTGCACTACAGATGTCTTTGTAAAATCAAATTCATGCTGCAGATCTGATGGCAATGCATTAAATGGCTCTTCCTACTGAATTATACATGTGGCAATTTTTTTTATAATCTCACAATTTAATTTCATGCAATTTACATATTCTGATTAATAGAGCTGTGTAAAGATATATTTAATATGCTTTGGCACTGCTGTATAAATAATGTCTTATATCAGCATTTTGTGCTGTTCTTAAAGATTGGTTTATTTTAAGGTTGTGTTCAAGTTACACTGTTCTTTCTCTTATATGCCACCAAAAAAGCGTAGTAAACTACCTCTTGCTTAATGTGCTTTCTCTCAGTTACACTTTCTCTAATGACAAATTTTACAGGAAAATTGTTGTTTTAATAGAAGAAAATAGCTAAACAGAAAAAAAAGTGGATTTTATTTAATAAGCGTTTAGAACATACAAGAGCAGAACAAATACCGAGCATGATGTTTGAAAAGGAATTTCTATCAAACCAACAGTTTATCTGCATTAATATATATTCCATCACTTACAAATTTCAGTTCAGATAATGCTACTAATTAGTTTTGGCTGATATTGGAGTATTTTGTATGCCCCATTTATAAAAGCTGTTTGCCCATCTGTTAATAGGTTGGAAGTGATTAAAGGACACTTATTTTGGCTGTTGCAAAGGCCAAATCATTTTAAAGCTGCAAATATGTGACAAAATCAGCTAAAGGTTTGCCAAGTTCAGGACCTGATTTTCCTAAAGAGTTGTGGTGTCTGCTTCCTTTCCCTCCTGCCTAAAGTATCTATGAGTTTTCAGTATACAAAGGCAAAAATTCAGCCTACTATGATAGGCCACACCTACTACCTATTTGTTTAAACAGAGGTTTTAATAAACAACAAATGTTTTTCGGATCTTGAACTAAAAAGCATTTCTGCTGTTTGTTTATTAACTTTGAAGCATTGCTTCTGAGATCTTAACTAGAATGTGGTGTACAAGAGTACTCAGTATCACTGTATTTTAATACCTGTGCCTTCTCTTCCGGTGTATTGTTTCATGAGTGTGCATAAAAGAACAGGAAAATGAGAAATAAATCAATATGGGAAATATCAGAGGAAAAAGAAGACAAAAAAGAGGGTGAAGAATTTAAATTAAAAGGACAGTCATGGACAGTGAGCTGGGAATCAACAGCAAACCAAAAACCCTAATGGCAAGAGATTTATCTGTGCCATTATTGCGAGATAATTACAGACTTCAGTTCCATCTGGGGAAGAGTATTTCAGTCATATGTTTAACTTAAATGAAGACAAGAATTAGCCTTGTACAGAGAGCTGGAATAACTCCTGTATACCATTTACATCCTATGGCCTACCTGAAGGCAAATCTCACGTATTAAATTATACCCTACTTTTTCTCTATATGCCTAACTTGATGCTTTACAGTATCAGGACAGAGCCCAAGGTGACTCTTACTCCAGATGAAAAGTAGCAATGGAGTTGTGAAAAGAGTATTCAAACAGATATTCTAACCCTGGTTTGTCTGTAAACCCCTGAATAATTTTTTTTTCCTTGACTGGATTTGAACTGTAATATCACAGGGAAAAGACCAATAACTAACCCTAGGCTTATTTGCTTCATCTGCAAATTTAATTTTATAAATGAGCAACATAAAGTGCTACCGACATACATTAAAGACATACCACCTGCTTTGTACTACTTTAATGGAAAATCTGTCAAGCACTTTCTTTAATGATTATATGTCTTAAAAATTCAACAAATGAAAGGATTATCACTGAAATCATATTAATCTGCAAAGGATTAACAGGCTACTGTTGAAAGACTTCATGAACTGCAATAGGAGAGGATCTGAAATAAAAAATGTAAAGAGCTTTTCACATAAATAGTGCAGAAAGTTTGTAGAGGTTGAAGCAGCAGAAGTGAAAATGGACTAAAACAAAAAACGGTGATGTGAATCAAACACTTCAGCACTGAAAATAAAACAAAATCATAGAAAACATGCTATAAGCTGTAACATCCTTACCACCTCTATACAGTTTACTCATTTTGTTTGTTTCTATGACCAGTTGCGCTCTCATTATTATTTGTAATTTCAAACAGATTTAGATACATTATCAGAAATGTCTTGTTTAAAGAATGAAACAGAATTTTATTGAACATTCTGAACTTAATGAAACACTGAGAATGAAGTCTTGATTTCCTG
>NW_009189588.1:10014-15232 GCF_000690835.1 Fulmarus glacialis
ACAGTCTTCTTTAAGAGACAGAAAGACCCCCCCACCGTTTATAAAATACTTTATCTTCAACAGTACACAGTTTAGCTTTTAGAATTTCAAGAAACAAATAGATTGTTTTATTTCTCTCTTATATTTTCCCTGCCTGTAGAATATCAATGAAATCATGGCCAGGCATTTCTTGTTATTTAATGGCCAACAGAGTTCATTTCATCAAATCTCATTCAGTAGTTATCCATATTCATGAAGACACTTAAGGATGTGTTTGATTTTAGCTTTAGTAGGATTTAAGGATATGCTTAAAGTTAGGCATAAACTTAAAATGCTATGCTGAATTTGGATGGAGGCAATTGCATGCTTACCTGAGCTAAAGTTAAAATTAAGCATATGCTTAAGTGTTTTGCTGAATACAGACGGAGTGCTGAACTGGAGCCCAGTGATTACTCATAAGTGTCAGTATGTTCTCAATTCAGAAATTATCACTTTACAAATAAAATCTGAAGATATGCATATACATAATCAATGTATGGCTGAGTAGAATTTTGATGACCAGCTAATTACAATACATGCAGACATAAATTAAGAAGATGATGAAACACTGCTTAAACTCAAAGATACATCCCAAATTATTCACTCAGGATGTACAGAAGACAAAATATGAGTGAAACAACATGGAGGAATAAAGGCAAGCCATAAGGACAGGCACAACAACAGCTTTCACTTCCAGTTGAAGACACAGGTTTCAACTTCAGTGGGCCCAGGCTAGTTGGTCTCAGGGCCTGATACTAAAATTTGCCTAGTTTTCTGAGGCTGCAATGATGTTAATGGCAGATCAAACAAACAGATCTCATTCATCACACAGAAGAACCCAGGATCACCATTCTGACGTTCTGCAACTTAATGACATTGACAATCTATGGATTCTACTTGGAAACAGCGTAAATGTATGACTAAGAACTATTCATGCTTTCTAATGCCTTTGTCCGTTCTCAATATTAATTTCCAAAAGAAAAACATTGAAAAACAGGTTTGAAAATAAGTAAATCAGTTTCATCTGCTGTCATTTTTACAAAAGGTGAATAGGAAAGAAGCACCTCATATTCCTCCTTTCTGACTTAGCACTTCATGCAGCACTCTTCTTTTTGTTGGCTTGGAAGTCTACCATGATCTGGAAAGACAGAAGAAAGACCTAGTCAATTAGATAGGTAAAATCTAAGACAGCTTATAACTGCTATGTATTTCAAGAACTGACATGTACTTTAAAAGGTTTTAAATTTAGATAGGACTTACTGCTTTACTGAGCAAAACTAAAAAGTTCAAAGAAATAAACCCAATCTTATCAGTAACAGTAAATGTTAGGGATGAACCTAGCAATACTTTGCTTTAAGTTCAGAGGTACAGGTTCAAAAAGGATAAATATTGCTTTTTTCTTTCCACCTCCTCAGTGACTACTCCCTGTCTTGCTACCCTATAATTCTAACAGTGTTTTCATTTAATGAATTATGAAAACACAAAACCCACAAACATTTGCTATCACTTGGATAGATCAGGTTGTTTGGCTTTTGTTGTGATGCATTTCTGATCTGGCTACCTCTTAGAAAGGATACCATCATCTGTAAAGGACTCAGAGAAATTAAAAAAAAAAAGAAAACAACCCAGTATATAACTGAAGCATGTAACTATAACCCCCTCAGATGTCCTTGCCATTTTAATTCCTGTGTTCCTGAAACACAGCGATAAACAAAGCATGTTAAAAAATGGATATCTGACATCATACCAAAATACCACCCGTCCCAATATGCTCTTCCTAACAATGGCCAATAAAGGACTATAGGCAGGCATAAGAAACATGGCACTTTCAAGGGTGATACATCTCCATTACAGACTTCTGATTATCAACAGTTTAGTGACTGAGCTAGAGGCAGCATCTATATCCTTATGTTTAATAGCCACTGAATAACCCATCAGACATCAAATTGTCTAATCCCTTTTTGATCCTTTTCTATTTTCAGACTTTGCAACACCTGTGGCTGCCAGATCCACAATTCAATTATGCATTATATAAAAAAGATTTTTGTATTTTTGTTCTAAATTTGCTACCTGATGATTTCATCAGGCCCCTCTAGTTCTTGAGCTAGAAAAAACAATATATATTATTCTTTATTAGCCTTTCCCCTACTTTCAAGGTTTTTATTCCTGATCTATTACCTCTGTCACCTAGATTTTATGATACTGAATCAATGGATGGTAAAATGGTATACGATATCCATTATCAGTAAATACAGCATGAAACATTTAGTCTGTTTTATGACAGAAACTATTCCACACCTCTGGCAATCCCATACACTACGCTCTAGATTCCTTTTCTTTTTAGGACAGTATGACTGGCATGTGGTATTTGAGACATGGGTGTACTATCGATGTAGTACATCTATCCCAATCAGCAGCCAGCTACACAGGTACTTTGATATTCTTAGTAAATTCCAATTAGATTATCAGCACTAGAGCTGATCTTAGGAGTCTTCCTATCAGTTAAGGACCTGACACATTCAATCAGCTGAAGGAAAGACTGCATGCCTGACAGATGATTTGCTCCTATCCACCTCGTGAAAAAGTAAGTCCTATTGGTTGGATGTTTCCATGTATTTTTGGCTACCTCATGCTTCAGATCCTGCTCCCTAGTCTCATTTACTCAAACCAGAGTCTCATATTCAACTGTACACTAGCCTTGCCTATTATCTACCACCTTAGACCCTACCAGGCTCTATGGACTTCCTGATACTTCAGCCCAGCTCCCAGCCATGCTATTCTCCCAACACTTCCACCAATTCTTCTTCTGACCTGATGTGCTTGGCTTCTGTCACTAACTCCTGACTGTAGCCTCTCTCCACACTGCTACCTGCCTCGAGGTGCACAGACGTGGTGATGTTTGCTGTTCAGCCCTAAGTTCTTTTCCTTTCCATACCCAACCTCCTACTGTGTTTTGTATTCCCTTTGGTTAGCAATTTCAGACAACTAACCACAATGATTCCAGGTTCCTGCCTGTGTGAAAATGCCAAATTCAGAGCTCATTCAGGTGTACGTGTACAGAGCGATTCCCTCCACCAAACATTGGCATTACTTTTTCAATTACCAGGATGTTTTGACGAACAAATAACATAACATGTTTGAAAAATTAGATGTGGTACATGCTAGATTAATGTTGGCAATGCATTAAGTACAACTAAACCACTCTTTCAAGCATTCTATTTAGCAAGTCTACCCACAGAGCCTGAATGCTAGACACTGATTACCATTTTTTGATCAAAGAATGCAAGTTTTAAAGGCTGCAAGTCAGTGCGCTGACTTGTATTGCAGATTTCAAGCAGTGAGGTATGAGTTACCCAACTGTAAGAGAAAAACATTCTTCTTAGGAGGCTGCTACTGCACTTCAAGCAATTGCTATTGCAAATAAAAGACCTGGCTCTACACACCGTTGCATATTTTAGGATCATCAGCCACCAGTCCAATTAACTGTTATCTGGTGGGAGAACTAAAATGCATGTACATGCTCATGAATAGTCTTATTTTACAGGTGTATCATTTTTTGGTCATTTACTTATTAAGTTCTGTGTCACCACTGACTAGTCTTGTCCAGTTTGGTTGGCTTTTATACTAGGTTGCTATATTTTGGTCTTCGCTTCTGGTTTTGATCTAGGGATTTGAGTCCTGAAGTTGTTCCTTCCAGAACTAGAGTGGCTAAAGCCATCGTTTTATCAAACCCGTTCATCCATTTGGAAACCCTGTCAGACATGTAAGGCATATGCTGAAAGGCAATCTACATTTTAGTTCATGTGGTCTAAAGCCAAGCCAATGCCTAATAAAGTCACCATCTATGATGTAATATGAACATGAAATTACACTTCTTGTGCAATTGAGATGTGACTGTTATTTTAATGCTGTCTGGATGTTAACACCAGCTGTCTGAGAGAAAACATGAGAAAAGAATGGACATAGGGGTGCAATAAGCATGCTATCTGCATAAGACCTCAAGAGTTATTCTCCAAAAATGAATTTCTGGGCAAAGATCCAACTTTACAGTAAGTGACTTTGCACATGTCTGGGTATAAATGCATGAATTCAGAGCAAGACAGATACTTAATAACTTTCTAAGTTACTTCAAAGGTATCTTAGTAATTCACACAAGATTTCCCAAATTATATCAAGACATTGTCTAAGGGACTCCTAGGTCCTCCAGCTGTGCTTATCAGTGTGTGATTCTGATTATGAGCTGACAATAGAAACTATAATCCTGCTATGCATGTGATCAGTATGTGCCAGGACCAGATCTCTGAATATCTCTGATATTCATGAATCAAGTTTCAAACACTTACAAGTATTGTTCATTTCAAAAATTAACATTTTGAAAAGACAAACCTTTGATTAGCAGACTGCTACCCATACGGCTTAATACAGCTGAGTGAAAACTATTTTTCACCTTACTTTCTTAAGTATTAAGTATTCTTTCTTAAGTAAGGTATATTTTACCTTACTTTCTTAAAGTAAGTTGACCACATAGCTAGACCATGGGACTTGCTTTGAGAAACCTGGTCTACTGGGGGCTGATGGGGTCCATCTGTCAGAGAAGGGGAAGAGCATCTTCAGGCATAGGCTTGCCAAGCTGGTGAAGAGGGCTTTAAACTAAAGTTGCTGGGGGAGGGGAACCTCAATCCATCCCACTCCTACCAGTTTGATGCCAGGGCCAGCAATAGATGCCCAGAGCCTGAAGAAAGATCACAGGTCGGCAGAAGAGCACCTGAAGAGCAGCACGAAGGAACTCCACCCAGTAAGACAGCTTCGTCAGGGGCCCAACTTAAATACCTCTATGCAAACGCACGTAGCGTGGGGAATAAACAAGAGGAGTTAGAGACGTGCGCACATCTGTAGGGATATGATCTTATTGGCATCACGGACATATGGTAGCATGGCTCCTGTGATTGGAGTGTTGGGATGGAGGGATACAGGCTCTTTAGGAAGGACAGGCAGGGGAGACGGGGAGGGGGTGTCGCCCTCTATGTCTATGACCAGCCAGAGTGCCTGGAGCTCCGCCTGGAGATGGATGAGGAACCGACCGAGAGCTTACGGGTCAGGATTAAAAGGAGGGCAGGGACAGGTGACATTTCAGTGGGGGTCTGCTACAGGTCACTTGACCAGGAAGACCAAGCGGATGAGGCCATCTATAGACAGATAG
>NW_009189589.1:0-25325 GCF_000690835.1 Fulmarus glacialis
TTATTTAATATACACTTTCAGAAGGGCAATCTGCTTGTTACAAACAAGCAGTTTTGTTCTAAAGCAAGTTTAACAATTGTGCAAATTGCAAGCCACCAGAATTAGACAAACACCTGCCACCTCCAGAACTTGTATGGTATAGAAAACGATAATGAAAAGTATCACTGCAAAAAAATATTTAAATTCATGCTTAAGTCTGTCTCAAAGCGCCCACTGAAATCTTATGTATGGCCTGTTGAACAATGAAGCCAATGAATTATTTTCTTGAAACAAGGCAAAAGTTTCAGACAAGAATGGGTTGATGTTTTTGATATCAGTAAGAATATATTTCTAGTTCAAAAATATTATATTATGAAAAGGTGGCGATTTCAAACTCAAAAAATTAAAACTGTATTGAGATATGATACATTTAATGTTGATTGCATATATCAAAACATTGCAAATAATTTGGGTTCTACTATAAATAAGTATTTCATGTCATCTTTTGATAGAAATATATGAAGATCATCTGCAAGTCAGGAAGCTGACCAGAATTTACAATATGTTAACTGTAAATAAATATGGATTTAAATACAGTTAATTTTCCCTCTGTCTCCTGACGTATTTTGTGTAGAGGTCTGTGTACCTAATGAGAAAATAAGCAGAGTTGAAACAAGAAACTGTCAACTGTTTTGTACCTCAATCTCTTTTGCTTTGTTAATTTTGTAAAGGACAATAAAATCAGTGCTCAGAAGCGGTCAAGTAACTTATGTTTGAAGTATACTCCACTTTAAACAGAAATAAGGCACTAAACAGACTGAACAGAGTAGTCCTAGCTTTGTACTGGACTCTAAGCAGTAGATCATTATTGATTAAATGTGATGTAGTGTACAGGACCATTAGCTGAACAATTAAGTTAAACCTTGCCTCCTGATTGGCAGAAGTCAGTTTTGTTGTCAGCTCTTCCTTCAGGTTTTCAAGCTGCTGTCGGAGCTGATTCTTATCATCCTCCAAATGCAGTTTCTCCTTCTCAAACTGCTGCTCCAACTCCTTCAAAATAAGAAGGATGGAAGAAACATTAAATACTTGCCATACGGTCATTGCAAAAGGACAGGTGCATCACATGAAAATTATTCCTCCTGGCATAAATATTCCTGATCTCAACCAAGAATTGTCCATTCCTTAAAGTGTTAAAACATGAACATTTATATCCTTTTACAACGGATGCCTTATTTTTTCAGTTCATTTTCTAATCCAACATGCTCAATTAATCACAAAATAAAGACAAACAGGACCTTCTTCTCAATTACTAGTCTCACTTTGCACTTAATTATCAAAATCATTAAAACTATCTACTTTCACAGTTTTTCAATCTCAGTTGACAGAATGCAAAAGTTCTTACTTTTTATAAAATTACACTGATAATATGCTTATCCTTCAGCCTTTACCCATCTATCTCCTACACATAATCCGCACAGAAAATAGTAAAGCTTAAAATCCAGAATGAGCTTTGGGAAGTTTTTCAGGCTGTTACAATAAATGAAAAAAAGCCCCACACCATATCTGTAAAATTTATGTCGAACCAAAAGAAATCAACAATTAGTCTTCAAGTTCAACTATATGGAAAGAATCAAACAACATATCTGTTTCATTTGATCTCTGTGGAGTAATAGCCAAATTCTGAAAACAACTCTGTTGGATGAATTCTGTTTCTCTTCCATGAGCCTATGTTGCATATATATTTGTTAGAAACTTTTTTCTTTTTTTAAGAAAAACTATAAATGTATGCTTCAGCTTTATTAATATTCAGAATATATTTTCAGAAGAACAATTTCTGTCACAAAATACTTAACATGAAACATGTTAAAATTAAGAGCTTTATTATATATTCCAGTGGAATATACGATGTAATTCATTATAATCACAAAATCTTCTTGAAGAAAATTAAGGTTGCCAGGTAAGGTGCTCCAGAGCCAGGTAATACAAGACTTCAAGGTTTTCTATGCAGCTATAGAAGCTCCTTTATTAATTCCCTCCTAGGGGTTCAGCTGTAATGCACGGCTTAGCATCGATTCAGTGCCTTTGTGTAGCCCTGGGCTCAGATTTCTGAGAAATCAGTAATATCTCAGAAACAGCTAAGAAAATACATAGACTAGAACCATGCACGGGACAAAAAGTACAACTGCAGGCATCGGTAAGATTGCACAGACAGGGAGAGTTAAGAGCTCAAGAATTCAGGAGGAAAAAGACTGTCATGAAAAGGTATAAAACTCTAAGGAAAACTGGGGAGCTGGAAGACAGCAGCTTAGTGTCATCCAGCCCATTCCCGGAAGCAACGGAGGCCAGCTCTTCCTCATCCAAAACCAGAGACTCCTCAAGTGTTTTGCTGGGGATGTTAAGCACATTAAGCTTAGTAGTTTGTTAGTTCTAGCACTTCATTAGGGTGTGCAATAGGCAATAAATAATTTGTGTACAAACTGCTTGCAGAATCTCTTTGTTCATGATAGAAGTTGGACAGAGTAACAAAATAGAGGGTTACACTTTCAATAATACATTGCTATACAATGTAACTCAAGAAGTGCATGTTTTCTTCACCGGGCCCAGATCAATCACCACATGGGACAATTGATGCTTGCTAAATGAGACTTGCTCAAATTTTCTTGTTCGCACTCTGAAATCTGCTGTCTGCAAAATTTCACTAGTGCTATTCAGACCCTATTCTGATAACTGAGTAATTAGTGCTTTTATGATACTTGTCAGTACAGCTGTGCAGTACTGCAAAATTATTAGCAGCTCTATTTTCATAATCCTCCTATGAAAAGATGCCATTTTTACAGCTCATTTTATAGATCGAAGAATTGAAGCAAAGAGATATATTTAAGCCATTTCTTGAGTCCTATTCTTATTCTTTAGAATTCTCTTCTGTTCCATTTTTTCCAAAGATTTCCAAACTCCAGATGCCTTTCCCAGTCTTCCAGTCCCAATAAATCCTCATGTCCTCTATCCCAAGGCTCCTTGTACCATGCTTCTTCTTTATACTAAATTCAACTCTTCTCCACATTTGAGACTGACTGTTTCTTCCTTGAATACTCAAACAACACAACATGTGCTTAGTGAGACAGGTTTGACAAAGGAGATAGTACACTCATTAAGATTTACTGAGATCTTGACCCTGACATCTTTTCATAGTTAATTTTCCCTTGCTAAAATCAAGTTTCACATTTCTCACATTTATAGAAATGTTCCCTATTTTAACTAATTTAATGATTTAAGAACAAACATTTTATGACATACTTTTACTTAAGTAAAAAAAAAAAAAAAATATTCCCAGAAACCGTTAAGAGACATTGTATTAATAACAGGCATGTTTAAAGTTACAAAGAAAGTAAACCTGAAAGATCAGATGTGTGTATGTCTTGGAGAACTACTTCCATTACTGGGAGACATGAAAAAAATCTTTGGGATTTATTAAAAATAAAACTAAGCAGCAACACACTAGTTTTATTTACAAAAAAAAAAAACCAAAACCAGTCCAAGATGCACATCACTAACTACAGCTGTGTTTCTCGGTATATTTCCTGTGAGCACACCAGAGAACCATAACAAAGCCTTAAACTAAACAATTAATATTTATCCCGTATTTACTGTATAAGGCAAAATTTCTGTATAATGTACATACAATCAGATTAGGAAATAATAATTCAAAATTGGTCCTCTCATTTATCCCAACAAAGAAAACGCCAATTTTGTGAAACAAAAAGGCCTTTCAGTTTTGGGATTCCAGTCAAAGGTAAATGACTAGTCAATATACAGTTAGCATAATTTTATGATATAAGTTAGGAACAGCTGTTGTCGTCTTCTGAGTACACATACTAATATAATATCTTTTTTTACTTCTGGACTATTTATAAAAATTTTAACTAAATATTAGAGTAACATAATCTTTCACCTCCTTCAGAAGAACTGATCTTGAGTGATATACCAACCTTTCTGAGTATGTTGTATGGAGTTGAGAATTTCTCTTCTGTATACAGACAAATGACAGTAAAATGCTCTTTTTTTTGGCAAGATATGTTTATTTTAATAAAGGCTGAGCAGTTTCTTCAGAGAGGCACAGCAGATCTGCAGGTAACTCCAAATAATACTTGCCATACAACACAACCATGCAGTACAAGGTTCAAACTCTAACATTTGCTTTTTGTAGTATGTTTTATCATTAAGAAAACAAAAACCTACCATCTGCAGTTTTTTCTTATCCTTATTAGCATTACTGTGTGCAGCCTCAATTGCAGTGTGGTGTTTCCATGCCAATTCTTCTAAGGTCTTAGAATGAGCCTCCTTTAACTGTGCAGCCTCTCCTTCCAATCTTGCTTGCAATTTTACCAGCTCCTTCTCATAATATTCACGTTGTGTCTCCCTTGCTTCATTTACTTTCTATAAAAGACAGAGAAAAATACAATCATTTCTATTAAACAGTAAAAAAAATCTGAAGATTAAGAGGAAAAAAAATACAAAAACATTACCGATTAAATAAATCTACAGAAATTAACTTCCATATAAAACAAATTTAGCAAACACTAAGTAGTGACTAAATAATTCAATAACCAAAAAGGTAGTTTCAATATATCCATGCAAAGCAATATATCTATATTAAAATCTATTTTTTGCTCTATTTAATCTGGGGAAACAGCAATCAGGTATCAAGCTTATAGAAAATTTCAGTTCAATATTTTCAAACATGTTCAGCACATTTTCAGAGAACGGCTTTTTAAATTGTTCTTTAACCATTTCACATTTCTCCTTACTGAGACACTTCAGATACTAGGCATTTACACATGAGGTCATAAATTAAATGAAATTGTTAAAAGATGTCCAAAGCAGTCAGAACAACATCTAATCTGCCTTCCTTCTACTCTTACTTTACACTCTACATTAGTCAATCTATGTTGCTACATGAGATACACTTGGAACACACTACTACTGGTCCTAGTCCAGTCATATCAAAAGAAAATTAAAACAATCATTTTTTCTTAGAATTCTAGGTCTTTTGTTTTTATTCAGCTAAAGCCAATAAGCTGTTTAACCTTTTCCAAGGCCAGAATTTGCTGCCTTTGTCGCTCATCCAGACTCTGTGTTTTGCTCTGCAGTAAGTTTCTTTCCTCTTCCAGTTGGGATAGTTTTTCTTTTAATCTAGACTTTTCTGATTCCAAATCTCTGATTGTAACTTCTTGAGTCATTTGAGTAGCTTGAAGCATTCCAATGTGACCTAAAACCAAAACAGCTCTTTAAAACCTCACAGCATTAGTTTCACGTAATTGAAGTACACATTCACACTTCAGTAATTTCTAGAAGTACAACTCTAGTGGAAACTTTCATATGGATCTCCATTACCTTCACTGCAATGCTTACCTTCCCCTCCACTTCTCCCTTTTTTAGTTTTATTGTAAAATGTCCAACAACAGCAGAGCACTTGGAGCCAGGGCTCCTTCAGTTTCAATTTCCCTGATTCAAAGTTGCATATTGACTCCAAGAGAAAGCAGAGGTAGGCAATAATATTAACATGGACAGTCTATCTTGAAGAACTCATCCCACTTAAAACCACACATTTTTACCCCACAATAAGCTACATAACAGAAAGCAGAACATCGAAGTCTAATGGTAAAGATGTTACTGTTTTATCAAACTCATAATTTAACCAGTGTGCTAGGTATAGCAGCTGAAGCTATGTAAAACTTATGGAATTACACTTTATTTTGCTATAGGTATACGACTAAAAGATGTAACAGAACTTGTTCTCTCCATAGTACAGTATGATCTAAATCCTTGCAGGTTAGAGGCTTGCTTTTAATTTCTTTATATATATTAAAAAAAGAAAATCTACAAAGCTAGACAGTATAATCATCTGTCCTTCATATCACCAGTGGAAAAAGGTTTATGACTTCAGAAATTTTTGTCCTTGTTCTTTGTAATTTATATCTGTATTCTTGAAAATACTACTACTAGGTAACTGACTAAAGCAATGAAACTCCTGTTATTCTGGGAAAGGCTTAGGAGGGGATAGAAGACTATTTTGGAAAAGAGGATGCTCCTAAGTTTGTTCAATTGAAAGACAAGAGAGGGGATCTTGTCCCATTATTTTAACATCTTTGTAGAAGCATCATGAAGTCATACCTAAGCTGACATTCCACGTTGGAATGGATTCTTTTGATAGAAACACCCTATTATCCCTTTCATAAATCACATGACCTAGACATGTTTGAAATATGTCTTTTTAAAATTAGCATATGATAAAATGAAGTGGTAACTAAACAGACTTTCAAGATTATACAGAGATCCTTAACAGTTTCACATAAAGAAAGCATCTAGATAAGAAAATATACTACTTACTCAGAATAAACTTTTTATTATTTTTGTAGTAACAACTTCTAGGAGAGACTTCCCCCCACCGCCCCATTTTATTATAACCTTCAAAAATGACAGATGAGTTGAGTTTTAATAACAGGGTATTGCTTTTAAATTTAAGTTACTAAGAAATAGCTAAGAAAGTAGACTGTGTGTCACTGCTGCTCACAAGAGAAAACCACTAAGCCTCCCTATTCATTTCCATCTGCGGTTAAAACAAGAGATGTGCCAAAAAGGAAACTGTTTTAGCCTTTGTTGTCTGTGGGCACTGATGTGAAGGGAAGGACAGTGGGCTATATAATGGAATTTGGCCATGAAAAATGCTTCAAAATTAGTAGTATTTTTATAAACAATGCACATCTCTAATTGTACTAAGCCCTGAAGAATTCTAAGAATCATTTTGGCATTTTTGTTTGATAAAACTAAAAACTGAAGAGAAAAAACTTAAGATAACAAGTACGCTTAACTTCTGTAATATTTCAAAAACTACCTTGTTTCAAAAGTTCAGCCATTTAAGAAATTGGGTATTTGCAAACCCAGATTTTAGAATGTAACAAGGAGAATAATCGTACTAGAATTTCAAGTTTGTCAGGAAGTATTACGTACATGCATATTTTATTGTAAATGCACACATACACTGGTCTAGAGCTTTTGTCCTAGCAATACCGACACACAATAGAGGTTTCCCATTCCTGTACACAGAAGGTATGAAACGCAGCAGTTTCCTTTCAAGTTTAGAATCTCAGGATAAATGGCAGAAGAATATATTAATTTCCCATAATAGACTTAATACAGCATTCTCAAATTGCAATACAATGAGTAAATATTGTGAATGGTAATTAAGCATGAGAATTTAGTTTCTTTGGGGCAAGATTTTTGACTTCCAAGTGTGAGCTGAAAATCAAAGGAGATGGCAGTGGGACAGTGTCAGAAACCATTTCCAAACAGGCTGGTAATGAATTATATCACATGGTAATGGCTTGGTGGCACGACTGTAAACAGGGCTCCTGGTTCTTGTTGCACAGCAAGGTCCTGTAAAGCAAAGATGTACTACTGACAGTGCCACTGAGCTCAGAACAGCGTAAACACACTGCAATTTCTGGTAAAGCTAAAAACCTTGGTGCCAGAGGAGCCCAGTGCTGGACTCGCAGCCCAGATGACTCATTGCCATCAGTAATAAGGAAAAATAGCCTGGATATTTAAGTTCGTTTGCAGTAACTCTGGGGCTGGCTGCCAAACCTCTCCCACACTTCTGCCTGAGGAAAGAAACAGGAATGGCCAAAGAGTGTATGACAACAGGTTTTTTTCCTCCAACAGTCTCAGGTCATGAATTTTTCTATGAGTGCCTCACACATCACTTTTTGGAGGGTCAGATTCGTATTTGAGATCCTCTTAGCAGGAAGCCCATTCCTTTGAGTTATTTACATCCAGTAGGACTTTGCAACCTTGGGTCCCAGCTGGCCTCTATATTGTCCAAACATATAGCGCAGACTACTCCTACCCCTTACCTTAGCTAGCTCATCTATGCCACTTGTCCTAGGCATGAAGCTCTCCTAGGCAGCAGACAGACTCAGTCCATCTGTAGGAACTGCTTCATTATTTGAAGGACAGAAATAAAGCCTTGATACAGGCCACAGTCACATACACAGTTTGAGGGCTAGGCCACATGTAGCCAGCTAATAGTAAGCTATTACAGTAATAGTAAATATAGTATTACATATAGTATATAATATAAATAGTAAACTATTACAATATTAGCAAGTTAACGCTGTGAAGAATTTTCTGTCCCTAAGGCCGACTGGCACAGTCTGGCAACATCCCAGCTTTCAAAACAAGGTGATTTCATCCAAACCGACTTTTGGGAAGGGCCCCTGGGCTTGTGCTAACTTGTGTGGAAAATTATCAGGTATTTCTACAATTGGTCTAGTTGAACAAGGCCAAAGATAAGCCAGGGGCTTATTTTTAGCCTACAATCCTACCTATAGTATAGTTAACCAAGTTCAAGTACTTGGGCCCATGCCCATGCCCTACCACTAAGCAGTTTACTAGAGAGACAATGCCAGTAAGTTAAAACCCACATGTGTATAGGCAAATCTCAAACCATTTTCTATGCCTTTCCATATGCCAACGAGCACAAAGAAGTCAAGAAAACAGCTATAAAGAAAACCCTAACACATTTATTAACTGATAAGCTGCAAGTCTTCTGACAGTAGGTGTAAAGCAAAGTACTGCAGTCTCAGCAAAAGGACAAGGAACTGAAAAAGGATGGAGAAACGGGAAGCATGTCTCAGTGATTATGTGGAGAATAGATACACAGCAGAAGCATTCTGTACAAGTGCAGTTAAGGCAAGACGTTCCAAGGCCTGGAAGATGCACACATGCCATACAAAGTAGAAGATTTGGACAAATAAGTACACAGAAAAAGAATCGTAAGTACAATGCATGTGATATCAAAACAGTTAAAAAAACCCAAAACTTGTCAGAAACATCTATGGACAGCACTGAACAGTCTTTAGGTACTCTAAACCTGCACAAGGTTAACAGAAAAAGGAAAGGCTAGAATAAATAGATGAAGTTCATTTCCAGATTAAGTTACTGACATACATACTGGCTTTGAGAACAAGATCAGTGGCCTGCTGCTGTAAGCGCTCTCTAGCAGCTGCTAGCTCACTTTCCACTTCTTTGTGTTTGCTTAACAATGACATCTCCTCCTCCTTCACATCATCTAGCTGTTTTTGAAGAACCTAGAGGAAGAACAGTATAACGCCTGTTACCATTATATGCAATCATGTTTAAATTTAAATGAGCATTAGGTTAAAATGTACAGAAAAGACCCTTCAGCAAACAAGTTTTATTCATACAAAAGCTGAAATCTTGTAATATCACCATTATGTTCATTCTGCATTATGTGTTTTTCCAAATATATTGCTGAAGCACTACAAGATACTGGATATATGGCACGACAAGAATGCATAAGAGAAATGTGACAATATTCAAAAAGGTGTATGAAAAATAAAAACATTAAAATAGTCCACAGAGTTTGGGGGCCAATTTGAGAAACCTGATTTCTGGTATCTGAGAGTTCTTCACATTGAAGAATACATTATATGTTCACAGCAGTTTATAGTGTCCTTCATTGCAACGATGAGTGTTTAGTACTGACACAAATTAAGCTGCACATGGATATTCATAAAATGAGAGCTAGGCAATTAGTTAAATCAAACTGTTAGTATGTTTTAAGTCTGATGTACTGATTCACAATAGCATATCTTAGGTAGTGTGATGATGATGTGTTCTCAGCCATGCAGGAAGAAAAAGGAAATCTTGTTCTGTGTTAAAAGGCAAGCTAGATTTCTCATTATTCAAGTCACTGGAATAGCAGAGGGTCATTTCAGAAACTAAAGCAGGAAATAGAATTGGGGAAAACACTGGACAGGACACGTAACAAAACACGGACACCAGATGCATTTGATCAGCTCATCCATGATGATCAGAGCAGGACCTGACATAAAAATCTGCTGTGAATACTGTAGTAGACTCTTCCTCTTGTTTGGAACCAAGACAAACTCCTTTATTGCAGGAATGATCAACATACAGTGGGTTTCCTCTTCGCTGCAACCTGCCAGAAACCCATCTCCTTGGTGTAGTCACTTGAAAGGCAAGAGTTCTGCTTTGTTAACTGAACAGAGTTGGAAATGAACTTTTGGAAGGCCCCTTGGGAAGCTGGAAAAAGATATTCTGAATTTAACATCTGATAAAGGTGGCAGTCTTCTTTCACTACACCCTGTAGCCTTTACACAAGAAGGAAGGATAGTCCAAAAGATGGGCTGGAATTAGATTGTAAATGGGAAAAGCTTATGGCCCATCTCGGCTCTACTCAATGATGCTTCCAAAATTACTACGACCATCACATTTAAGGTACTTCTGGCTTTGAAACTTGAGAGTAACTACAAATGCAAAAGACAAGATACTTAAGCTTACCCACAGAGATTACTGTTTCCAGACCTCAGCACAGCTACCAAAAATCAAGCAGAATTTCACAGAATCTTTTCCTTCAAGTCCAGCATACCCAGTCCCATTTTTTGCTGACCAAAAAAATTCAGACTTTGTATTTCTGGGATGTCTTGTCCTTCTTTAAGGACAAGAAACTTTAGTATTTAAATAACACTGTTGTGGTTTAACCTGGTAAGCAGCTAAGTACCACAAGCCGCTCGCTCACTACCCCCAGAAGGATGGGGGAGAGAATCATTGGCAGGCAGGTGTTCAGCCATCTCCAGGAAAGCAGGGCTCCATCATGCGTAACAGTTACTTGGGAAGACAAACAGCATCACTCCAAATATCCTCCCTTCCTCCTCCTTCCCCCAGCGTTTATTGCTAAGCGTGACATCATATGGTATGGAATATCCCTTTGGTCAGTTGGGATCAGCTGTCCCAGTTGTGTCCCCTCCCAACTTCTTGTGCACCCCCAGCCTACTCACTGGTGGAGTGGTGTGAGAAGCAGAAAAGGCCTTGACTCTGTGTAAGCACTGCTCAGCAACAGCTAAAACATCCCTGCATTAGCACCGCTGGTTTCAGCACAAATCCAAAACATAGCCCCATACTAGCTACTATGAAGAAAATTAACTCTATCCCAGCCAAAACCAGTACATACTGAAAACATGTGCAGTATTTCAGTAACTGCTTGTGAAAACGTCATTGAAGATGTTATAATAAAAAAGTTAAAAACAATTCAGAAAGTCATCTTTTTTCCTTACCTCCCCCAAAACCTACTTTTCTTAACACCCAACATGTTTAGGCAAGGTAGTCACTAATGATCTCTACAAGCAAGACTGCACCGAATACAGAATATTTATTGTATTTATAGTGTCAGTTGTATGACATTTCTGTCAAATACATTTCTGCAAGAAAGTCTACAGTCTAGACAAGTGATTTCTCAACTTTTCTAGCAAGCATTTCAGTTTGTCAGCATAACATCTCAAATGGAACTAGTCACCAACATCCTCCTTCCCTCTCTGAATCCTTTTTTTTGGGGGGCAGAGAGGGATCAATTTATGCAAAGACCTGATACAAAGACATTGCTTAGCTTTCTGCCTTTTTTTTCTTCTCCTTTCTTTCTTTGAGGGGAGGACAACAGAGTTTGGTTTTGGGTTTTTTTGTCTATTCTTTAAGGGGTAACAGTTTTGAGTATTCTATTGAGCATACTACACTTTGGGCAGTATGACTAGAACAATCAAGTTCTTTTCATGAACAGCTGAAAGGAAGGAGACCAAAACTTTCCCCTGGGTAGGGGCTTCTAGATTTTACTGGAATATAAAGTAGTATTAATTCAGTCTGGGACAATTAAACACATAAAATCGATTTTAAGATATAAATAAATAAAAGAAATTAGAAGTAGATGATAATCAAGTAGGAGTGACAGAAAATTAAGTTTACGTTTTCCAATCACCTCAACCTACCAGCCTCATGGAAAGACAGCATAAATAGGAAAAGAAAATTCACATTCTTGGGAACAACGTATCATCAGTCTCACCTGAACATTGTTTTCTGCTGTACCAAGAGCCACCTGAAGTTTTTGGCATTTTTCCCGTAGACTGGCAGCTTCATCCTGGACCATTTGCAATTCAGTTTTAAGCTTTCCCAGGTTCTTCCGTAACATACTTTCCTGGTTTTGAAATTCTTTTCTTAGCTCCACTTCTTTTTCTTTGCAAGCATGTAGACTTTCTGCTGTAAAAAGCTGAGACCTTTTCAAAGAGTCAAGTTCATGTTCATAGAAGGACTGCGCTTTGCTGAGTTTGCCTTCATAGTCCTCAATGAGTTTTTTTCTTTCCAGCCTTAACTCTTCAACTTTACTGTTCAAGTCTTCCAGCTCCAGTCTATGCAACTCCTCTAGCTTTTCTTGCCCCTTACTTAAAGTAGCATTCTGACTCTGTTGAGTCTTCAGAAGTTCTTGAATCTCAAGCTTGTGGGCAGCTCTCAAGTCTTCCAGAGCTGTACGCTTGTCCTTCTCATACTGCACTTGCAACTGTATGAAACTTCGTAGCCTTTCCTCAAATTTCTTTCTGATCTCTTCTACTTCTCTTGACATGGTCACTACACGTTGGACATGCTGAGCTTCTGCACAAAGCTGCATATCTTCAACTCTATCCTTATAGGCTTCAAATTCTGTCAAGGCCTGATGTTTCATCTTTTTATGATCTTCCAGTGACTCTTCTAAAACCTGGATCTTTCTCTTGAGATCCATTTCTTCTGCAACTTTACTTTTATACTGCAAGATCTTCTCTCTGGTCTCTGCAAGAATTTGTTGAATTTCTTCTTCATGAGCATCCTTAAGGGCTTGGATAGCAGCTTCATGTTCATCGTTTTTAGTGTTCAAAGCATATATTACCTACAAACATGAAATAATATTATATTAGAGAAAAGGTATTCTGGTTATCTGTTAAATCATAAGAAAAAAACACCTAGGCACTCTGAAAGTTACTTTGACAATCTGGCATGTTTTCATGATACAAATAAGACACCAATTATTATTATGAATGTGACTGCATAAATGCTGTATTAATCATGACAATCTTATACATCTTGTAGAATGGTTTTTCTACACTTTTTAACCTATAATTTTCCTGATGAAAGTTTTGCCTTTATATGCATGTCATTGCTGTAAATACCACTGGGAAAAAAGCACATTCAACATGTTTAAATAAATGTTTTGTTTTTCAAAGAATTAAAAGCATAGCCTGAAAACAAATTTGAACAGAGGTTTTCTGTCTGAGAATAACACACACAGAGTACACATTACAACATGAAATTAAATTGGAACAAAATCCAAATCTCAAATTCCTCCTTTCCAAATGCTAACTATTCTTAAACATTTCATTTTAGAAACATCTAAAATGCCAACATTGGTTGTTCTGGTTTGTAGGCCTGATGGTTGCCCAGAAACAATTTCATTTTTGACAACTTATCTAGTAGGCATCCTATGTATGTGGATCTCCTAAGGTCTGAGGTCCCTCACTACATAAGCTCGCCAACTTTCCAGCTAATCAGTCAGAAAAGTAGCTGGCAGGGCAGCCAACAGTTTGGGGAGCCCAGGGAGCTAAGCAGCTCAAGGCAGCTGTGAAACCAGCAAAGCTGCCTAACTTTCAGTGAAAGTTTAAAGTAACTAGATATATCCTATGGGATGTTTCAATTGCACCACAACATGGTAGGTTGTCTTTTTGATTTTTAACTAGGAAGTACTCTCACCAACATAGACATATGGATAAGTATGTGTGTATGCATGTGTATATGTATATATCAGTGAAAAAAGTACTCATACAGTAAGTGGTTTTAA
The DNA here is from genome assembly GCF_000690835.1 of Fulmarus glacialis. NCBI lineage: Eukaryota > Metazoa > Chordata > Aves > Procellariiformes > Procellariidae > Fulmarus > Fulmarus glacialis. The sequence continues at coordinate 13,712 of NW_009189589.1, forward strand.
TACAATATTTTGTGCTCCAAGAACGCCAGCAAATCCCCACACTTCCCAGATGTGTTTTATAGATCTGCTGCCTGTTAACATATGTGAACAGAAAAAAAGTCTTCTGATTAGTATATTTTGTATATCTTAAAAATGAAGAAGAAGCAACAGAGAATTTAGAAAAAAGCTCCCCTTTGGGGATTTTTTTTTTTTTTTTTTTTTGGTTTTTTTGTGGTGGGGCAGAACCTGGACCAGTCCTCTGTTAGCATTCAACCAGGCAACACAGGAAGACTGAGCTGACTTGCCCTCAGGGCCAGGAAATATGAAGAAGGCCCAGAATCACTCTCCTGGCACCAAGCACAGCCTCCGTGTTGTGGACTGGAAAAAGTGTCTATAGTCAAGTGTTCAGACAAGTTAAAGCTCAAAAGAGTTCTCATAAGTGAAAAAGCAGATTCAAGATTTTGGCCATGTAATATAACAAGCTCTGCTTTCTGTTTTTTTTTTTTAGCTGTTTTTTTTTTTGGGGGTTGGGGCAGAGGGGGAAGCGTGTTGTTTGTTTGGTTTTTTAAACAGGAGTCCAGACATTGTATTCTAAATTTTATTGTCTGAAATAACAAAACACATACCATTCTGTTACCTGTGCCAAAAAAACTAGAAGGGCAGGCTTTATATTTAAAAAACAAAGTTCCGAAACAGTATCAGATGGAAAGAAAAAACTAAACTGCCTCACTCATCTTTATATAGCAAGGAAATAACTTTAAAAAAAGTTTAACTTACATCATTCTAATTCAATTTTTCTAACATATGTACACATTATTTAATGAAAGGAAAAAAATAGCTCTTCCATGGTTTTGGAAACTGTTCTTAATGCTGCCAATATCTCTGCAGGCAACAGGAAGACTTCTGGCTTTCTTCCTCCCTAGAAAAAAAATAGGTTTTCTTACTGTGAAAGAGCTTCATGGTTCAGAGGCTCTAAAAACTCCTCCAATACATTGCAAAAAAATGACAACAAAACCACATGCAATTCCATTAGCAGAATCACAACTATCACTGCAATGCCTTTCACCCAAGATTTCAACCTTTTATATTCTCATTGTCTTTGGTGATGCCAACAGTAACTTCTGACCACCTCCCTCCTGTCACCAACATACACTCTCAGCTACTGGATTCCAAAGGTTAGTTTCCCTGTCATTTAAATGGTGTCCAGTGCTCAACTCCTTTCTTCACATCAGAAATACTTTGAAAACTGGGTTTTGTTTTGTTTTTTTAAAACGTACATGCAGTATTTTGCATGAAGAGGCCTTAGTTTTGGTTAGAGAAGCTAGACAATGTAGTTAAAAAGGTATTACAAAAAAAAAAATCACACTTATGATCACGTTATTATAATAAGTATTTGCAGAACACTAGGTTAAATCCCATCCTCAAAACAGCCCTTGACTCCTGTCTTTGTGCATAGAAGTGCCATAATGATGTTCTCCACTTCAGGCAGTGTTCCAGTCTCAGGTTATGCAGCACTATAATCTGCAGAAAGTATAAATCATACAGTTTTTTCAAGGGTATTATGATTTGGCAACAGGACCCTCACTGAAAATTCCAAGTGAAAAATAAGCCTATATGCAATGCCCGATTTTGAAGGTATCTTTAAATTCTCATCATCCACTTACTCCATACAAAAAGCACTGAACATCTACAAATTCAATAAGCACCATTCATAAAAATAAAATAAAATGCATGCAACTGAATATTGTATCATAACATATGTTCTTCAGCAGCCTGAATTCTAGCTCTACCAAATTACTCTATTATAAATCTCAGTATTTTAAAAGTAATGGAATAGCTATATCAGATTTTATCTTTGCGAATTTGATGCACTGTATTAGCATAGAAATATAGAAAAAAAAAGTCTGTACTAACTGAAGCAAAAGCAACCTAACAGCATGTCAAGGAAATGAAAGCAGAAACTGAAATACATTGGAACATATTAATACATTTAAAGTTCTAGGTAAAATAATTAGTTCTTGCTCAAGTAAGTTTCTGAAAATTGAAAGGCCCTAAGGCTGCAAAAGTTGGAGGTGGGCAGATGAGTTTTGCACTCTCTATTTTTAAATTGGAGGATGAGCCATTTCCTAAGCATGCTTGTAAATGCTTTTAAAAATACTAGTAGCTTTTTCAGTACAACTGCGTATTACTAAGAAGCATAAACTACTCATCTGAGTAATTGATATTTTTTCCAGCTCCACTCTAAATGCATCATACACATTGCAGTTCCTATCAGGTGACAGAAAAAAAAATTAAATTGTGCTTCACTGTATTTTCAGTTACCATATCATTCCAGAGGTGCAGACACAACCATACTCTCTCCAAGAACACTGAGATTGCCAGCTGAAGCCTTAATACTTTTCACACAAAACAGTAACATAATTAATTATTAAGAATCTACTGAAATACTACATGCCTTGGTCTGAAGAACTACAACAGAGTAAGTTAGTAACAATAACAGTTATAACCTTTTTTATGCCAATAATTGAGTATTGGAGTTTTTAGTTATATTCTATGTGGTAAGTTAAGCAAGTCTGTTGCTGTGTGAGCTTCAGTGTCTTGAACTACATGTAATACGAACAACAATCAGTGCTCAACACTGTTTGTGGCTGAAAGATGAAAGTTTTACTATTTGGCTGAGAAATATTTTTTGACTCCAAACCAGATGTTATGGTTTGGAGAGCTGACAAGTCTTCCACAGTCAGCTGCACTTCGGTCATCTGCTCCTGCCAGCAATTCAGTCACGATGGAATGCTTTAATTAAAAATGTGTAATTCACCTTAATACTAGTATTAGGTGCCAAATATATCTTGCAGCCGAGAAAATATCTCCAAAAATGTGTGTGGCTCATTCTCTCTAATTTTACATTGAAACAGGAACCAATACCTATACGAAAACAACATCACTATGCATCTTACACAAACATCAACCTTATGTCTCTGGTAAACCTTCATTTTAAATTTAACATGTGGGTCCTGGGGTCAGAACGCTATATTCAGCCTAGTTCAGGCGAAGTGTCTTGTTCCCAGTGCTGCTGGGGTGCTGCTGCCTGTGAGCAGTGGTGCTGTCTGTACCCTCTAGTCTGAAACACCAGAGCCTCCAGGGACATCCCAAGACTTTCTCAGTGCTGCACACCTACTTAATGAACTACACATTACAGTGCCAACAAGGAATTGCTCGTGCATAACCTGTTAATGATTGGGAACACACGGAGCAATGAGCCTGACCTACTCTTGCTATCTGTGGATAGATAAGAACTGCGAGACGCAGGAAGAAGTAAGATTAACTCTGAAACGGTAACAAGGGTTTTCTAGAGACAAGTCACATCCCACAGATACAGTGGGTCACAAACAGAAAAGTTTAGTCTACAACATCAACAAGAAACATCAAAAAACTTCCAGGCATTATTATGAATTAATTTTATGTAGAAATGTATCCTCTACTATAGTCCAGAATGATCATACTTTTTCTTAATGGGTATTGCATTCGTTTTTCCCCTTTTCTTCCTCTTGACCAAATAATGTGAAGTATGTTATATTTAAGCATTTAAAATTTATGTATTATGATCAATGAAAGGTCAATTTAAGACAAAATAAATAAAATAACCCCAGAAAAAGTTTGGTTTTACCGGACAAATTTCTGCTCCTTAGTACATTATAAAGATATAGTAATACAGGAAAATACTTCAAAGTTATTTAAAACAGTCTTTCAGAAAAACTGTCCACAATCACAGAGTACATTCTTACAAATGCATTACTACGTAGAAAGTAGACAGCCAATTATAACATAACATTTTATTCCTTCTCATGCATTGCTAGCCAGACACTGAACACCACAAGATAAGCTCTGAAGATTTTATCGTATAACAATCTTTGAAGTTGCATTTTTTTAATAGGACCTTTTTTTTCCTTAAATTGTAACCAAGAGACAACTCTGCTCAGAGCATTCAATGGGGAAAACCAAGTTATTGCTAAATCTGAACACCCCTCCTTTAAAAAGCCATACTACGTACACCAAAAAAATCCCAACCCCAAAACCTATGTATGCTCATCTCTCTCCCCCTCTTTTTTTTTTTTTTTAAATTAAAAAAAAAATCCCTTTATCTAGAAAGACCTTTTATTCCCTTATGGAAAATACTGCAAATACAGATGCTTTGTCAGTCCAGTCCTTTGTGTTGCTGGCCACACAACAGAAACAGGTCTAGAACCTTAGGCCAGGATTGCTTAGACATCACAGAAAAGATGGAAGGCAGGCACTTGTTCTTCAGCTATCTCGTTCACTGCAAGTCATCTTAAATGCCTGAGCCAGTGCATTAGGGGCACAGCAGGGAAGAGACAAACATGGTCTGCAGCTGTAAAAGTAGTGTCCCCTGCCAATACCATCTCCCCAGAAAAGCTGGTCTAACTACACCAGTCTTCCTTTGAGATAAAATCCACAGAAGGCAAGAACTTGAAATTTTTTCCCCAAAAAATATACTTCCACAGAAAATTTACTATGAAAATATCCTCTAGCTGTTCAACAGTCTTCATGCGTTAGCTCAACTTATGCCTAAGAAAAATTTAGTACTTTATTCCTTTAGAAATTCTGAAAACAAATACTGAATTATTTTTATTACAGCAACAAGCTTTCCAAAGTAATCTCTAATGTCTTCTGTTTACAACTAATTATTTAGAGAATGATGCCATGAAGTTCATCATAATCTATTTCCAAGAATAGAACATGAACAGATTTCCATTTCTACCTAACATTCAACCTTTGAATGAAAACAAACGACAACCACTTTTCACTTTCAGACTTGTTGCTAAACATTTACGCTTAATTTTCTATAAAAGAGAAGTCTTGGTAAGTCAGAGGACATGCGCTGTTCACTAATATCTAAGCTGATAATTAAACAGGGGAGAAAAAAAAAAAATATTTTCAGGTTTCTTGATGTTCAGTACCATATGCATAAGGCATAAAGCCTCACAGGGGCACATACACCTAAAGACGCTTTCCTCATGCTCCTAAACACATGCTCCTCAAGTACCTGTAATCTGATGTCCTGATAACCCATTTCTACTTTCTGAACTGCCAAGTACAGATCAGTATCACATTAACTACTTGACTTACCAATTCTTTCTGTGTTTTATTTATTTGTGTGTGACCCACACTGAAATATCAACTCTTCTTAAGTCTTTGCCTGAAAATCCCACTGGTTGAAAAGACCCACTTGCATTTACAGCTCAGCATATTTATAAATGATTACAGGGCCTGTACTTCAAAATTTAATTATCAGAAAAAGGCATGCCACATTCCAATTAACTGTGGGGTAGGAGATGTCCTCACCCGAAGAACAGATACAGAGCATGTTTCGGCACAGGGACAGAACGGCCACTGTGCTGAATTCGGTCATTCACTGTTGCCTTTTCTTGTTCTCCTAAAGTTGTACCAGACAACAAATGAGAGGTTTTCTGGGAGCTAATCAGGAGCTTTACGTTACAATAGCCTATCTTGGAAATACACACTTTGTCCAAATCCAGGAACAGGAATAGCCATTAACAAGCCAACCAGGTAACAGAAATCAAAAGCATGCCAGCAGGTAAATCTACAGCTGTAGAGCACTCTGCAATCAAAGATTCAACAAAAGGAGCACATTACCTGCACTGCATTTTATAGACCATCATGCCGAGCAACAACAGGAAGATGGGGTTCACAAGTTCAGAAGCCATGCAGTCTGCTGCCAGGAGTCAAGAGTGGTTTAAACCTCAGGTCTCTGGGCCAGAACACAACATGCTACCTTCCAAATGATTTTAGCAATCACTAGTGAACTGAGAAACAGTTCACCCGTTACAGTGGGCAGAGTGGGCAATCGGGCTATGTTGCTCCTTCTGCTCTAGCAGCTGAGTGTCTCCAAGACTGGGTCTCACCAGTGGAATACCACCTTAGGGGGACAAAGGGGATTTGACAGAGACATTAGTGCATATGTGAGGCTGACAGAAACAGATACTTGGGAGAAACTCCATTCCATTCAGTAAAACAAGGTCTTTGACTGGATATGTGGGGTCCACTGCAGAACAGACGACATCCTGCTATGGTTAGTAGAAATTCCATTTTTTTTTCTTATATGGGTATACTTGGATGTGCTGCAGAAAATGGACAAGTCGGGTATTTTCCTCATCCCAACAAATTACAATAGAGCGAAGGGATTTGTACCAGTGATGAGCTAAGGCATTCCAGATAAGATAACTGTACCCAGGTTTCTGAGGAAGAAAAGAGAGAGGAAATAAGGGCAGATATCACTTACAAATATTTCTCAAAAATACAATAAAAAAATAGGAGCCCTTAGATCTAGCTTTTCCCTTCCAGAAAACAAGGCAGTAATTATGGAAGGCACGTGACGTTTGATGGAAGGGAAAAAGAGGAAAAATTACTAGCCAATATGCAATTTAGATTGTCAGTTTGGGGAACAGGTGAAGTTGTTATTCCTGTTAAGACAAGGAGAAGATAGAAGAGTGGGAAAAAAGAGCATAAATATTAGATACAACGTGCATTAGATACAACATGCAGGCCCTATATCCTGAAAACTATTCTGATTTGATTTTCAGGATTTTCATAGCATAGTTACTCAGAAAACAAGCAAACAGCTTAAACACTGATGAAATACAAGTTCATTTTATAAAGGTTTTCAAAAGAATCATGGCCTGGCTAAGGCATGACAAACAGATACAATGCTGCACCTCCCAAATACAATACAACCTTCAGAGTATCTTCAGTTGAGGCAAAACGTCAGGTGTGAAGCAAGCAGATGTGATGTCACACAAACAAGAAATACAGATTAAATGGGAAGAGCTATTTGAAGGTAAAAGCATAGGACTATGAGACATGGGTTGGATATTCAGTTGAATAACATTAGCCACTGACTAGAAGTAATGTCTAAGATGCCCGTTAAAGAATGCTGCAGATGAACACCCTACTGGCCAGATTCAATTTAACTAATTTTCAGGAGCAAAACATCCCAGAATTATCTGCACAATCTTGAACCACAACAGTTTTTACAGGAGGAAAAAGTAGTCTTGAAGACCTTGGCAGAAAGATGAGAAGCAGCTGGATACAGGTAAAGTGCACCTCTTTACTATAAACCAAATTATACAGGACTATTTCCCCAGTTATAGGGGAGACATCACCACTACTGCTCTGTATGACCTGGCACGTAATCCCCCACTTGGCTACTACATGACATCTATTTCTGAGAGAAATGCTCAGCTGTTCTACGCTTGCATTGCTGGCTCTAATGGACTTGCGTAAGTTTACAGTGTTCAGCAATCCAATTCTGTGCATTCATATTACGCTGTTCTCAACTACAGCTATTTCTAAGCAGTGTATTACCTGCATGATTAAGAGATACGTAGTTTTGTTAACTGCGTATAAGTTTGCTTTCTGTGCCAAAGTGTAAAACCAACTTGCAGAGTAAGTCAGAATAGAGTTTAATGTAAGTTTAAATCTGAATATGACATCAAAAAATTTTCATGACAGATTTCAACGCAACCCAAGAACACGTGCAGAAAGACTGTTATGAAAGAGGAAAAGAGTATTTAAAAAAAAGCTTCAAAGGTTAGTCAGAATGGGAGCAAATACCAGCAGAAAATAGTTTAAGTGTTTTATAAAGTCTCCTTGGAGATGAGTACTTATTTTTCAACTACCTGTAAAATCAAGCTAAGTAGTCCTAAACCACTTACTTGATTAATTGATAAGGAGAGCTCTGCTATACAAATGTTATCGAAATATGGCAGTTCTTTACAAAGCTTCTCAGACTATTTCAACACTATGACTTAAAAATTATTTGATTGATCCTATATCAGCAGCATTGTTTCAGAACTACATTACAGAAAAAATACAGATGCAGTATTTCTATCTGCTTTAATTACCTGCTAGCCATAGTAAGTTGTTCCTTTCCTTTTTCAGTTTCTGTATTTACTATCATCAAATTACATGTTAATGGTCATTCAAGCCACAGTTAATGAAGCTGGAAATGTTTTTCCAGACTTAATCTCATTCAGAAATTTCCCTCCCTCCCTCTTGACATTTACATTTTTTTTTTAAAGGAAAACATACTTTCCAATTCACCGCTACATACTTTTTTCCTTTTCTTAATAAAAAGCAATTCATATTTCTCCTTGAAAAAGCATCCACATAAGACAAGAAAAACAGTCTGGTGCAAAATATGAGAGATGGCACTTAAAAAGTGAGTTTTATTCAGTGGGATCAAATGGCTTAAAGGATGACATTCACCGATATTGAAGTGACGAGAGGCTGAAAAGGATGAATAGAAGTTGAAATTTTCTGCAAAAATATTTCAACAACAAATTCATCACACATACAGATTCTTAATTCAGAGTGAAAAAACATTCATATAAAAGCAGTAAGATTAGTAAGCTGATTCCATTTATTGTCTGAAAGCAAAGCTTAAGTTCCTCTATTTTGTTCTAAAACCAATCCTTTTTTTGAAAAGGCCACTATAAAAATGTCTGACACAATATAATTGTTATTTTAAGTCTCCTGTTTTTTTGGCTAGACTTGGCTAAATTATTCTTGATACAATCACATCTGTTCTTTCACCAACTTTATTTTTATCAGAAAAATATTTCAGTCATGTAGTTGTTTGTACTAGATAGAAAAATAAGTCGTAAGACTCAAAATAATCCAAATCTAAAAAATTACTGTCCTGTTTCCTTCAAAAATCTATTTCCCTGCTTTATCCTTCAAGCTGACTTTCATTATAATTCAAGACTAAAAACTTATTCTTAAATCTTAATCTATTCCATCTTCAAACCTAACCCCCTATTAACTTTTACCATCTGAAGTGTCATGTTTTTAAACATTTAGTTTTCACTAGATGTTTATGATGAAAAGCTGTCTGGTCATTGACTGTTTTTGGATTTCTCCATACATGGCCTAGCTAGAAACACATAGGTTTAAATAACTAAGACAAGTTGTCTTGCTTTTTAAGAAAAAATAATTTTTGTGGAAATACTCACTAATATTGGAAACTGAAGCTAGAATTAAAAACTTTAACTATTTAGAATGAAAGGGATTTGTTTTTTCTTTTATTTGGCAATGGGGGAGAGGGGAAAGCAGGGGTGGTAGAGACAGATCAACAACTGTGGAAATGTAAATTAACATGAAGCATCTCCATTTCTAAATCTGCTCTAGAGGATATCCAAAGCACCTGAGTGCCACCACCTGAAAATGTGTCGTGGTTTAACCCCAGCCAGCAACTAAGCCCCACACAGCCACTCACAGCGGGATGGGAGAGAGAATCAGAAGGGTCAAAGTGAGACAACTCGTGGGTTGAGATAAAGACAGTTTAATTGGCAAAGCAAAAGCCGCGTGCGCAAGCAAAGCAAAACAAGGAATTAATTCGCTACTTCCCATCGGCAGGCAGGTGTTCAGCCATCTGCAGGAAAGCAGGGCTCCATCACATGTAATGGTTACTTGGGAAGACAAACGCCATAATTCTGAACTTCCCCTTCCTTCTTCCCCCAGCTTTATATACTGAGCATGACGTCATATGGTATGGAATACCCCATTGGCCAGTTGGGTTAGCTGTCCTGACTATGCTCCCTCCCAGCTTCTTGTGCACCTGTGCCAAGCATCGGAAGACGAAAAGTCCTTGACTAGCGTAAACACTACTTAGCAACAACTAAAACATCAGTGTGTTATCAACATTATTCTCATACTAAATCCAAAACATAGCACTATACCAACTACTAGGAAGAAAATTAACTCTATCCCACCCGAAACCAGGACAAAACATCACAAGTATTTTTGGAAAAAATTGTAAATGAAATTGACACTAAAGAAAGTTGATCTCTTTTCCTCTTAGTTTGCTTATAGGCCTAAAATCAAGGCATAGTCAGCATTATTATCACTTATACACGCTACTATTCATCCTTACTGATGAGTCCTCAAGTGTTGAGCTGATGAAAACATTAGCAAAAGGTTTCTTATATTCCGTCTCCCCAAAGAAACAGCAGTACTGTATGACAAGCCAGAGAAAGTCTTCTCAGTTTCTCTTCCCCATCAAAACAAAGTTCATTTTCACACTCTCTCTGCCCGCAGGTCTCCTCCTCTCAACACTTGATGTATTTTGATTCCTATTCCCTCAAGAACTTCTGCAGATTCTATGGAACGCCAGTATCTAGTGGTTCCTCACAGCAGAACAGACTGGTCAGAAAAGAATATACCACGCAGCCTCTATGGAGCAAAGATGAGTTCCTCACCAGCGGTTTGAATGGCACACTGGAAAACAAGTCCATTTCTTGCTCATAATTGTCTCTCTACCTTTCAGGCTTGTTTAAGAGAAGGAAAGGCATAGACCTTCCAAACAAATATGCAGCTATGCAGGAAAAAAATATAAGTGAAAAGCATACACTGCAAGACTCCCAACTCGGTATTTTTACATACAGCATTTTTCACTTTATGGAAGACCTTAACTACAAATCACCTCTAAAAGTTTAATGGTAAATGCTAATTTTCCAGAATGAAAAAAGGGAACTCCAAGCAGAAACTTGTCTATTCATGGAATTTTTAATAACTGTAGAAGAATTTAAGCCACTTCCCCAGAAACATCATAATACCTTGAAGTAATTTCTCTTCCCTTTCTCTGGAAAAAATAATCCAGATTTTAACTAAAAAAAATAAAATTCATGTTCAAACTAAGGATTGATCACTAAGCTTCCACTCTTTTTTTTTTTTTTTTGAGGTTATGGTTTTGCTTCTATAAAGTAAGCAAAGAAGGTGGCACAGTCACTTTTGCTCAAGTCACACCACTTGACAGTCCAAGTTTATTCTCAAAGCTCAGCCTGAGATGAATTTAGGACAAGTTTGCAGTGGCCCACTGGGATACTTTCCAGTAACCTAGAGGCATCTATCATACGACGAAAAACATTTATAATTCCTAGCTACCTCTCAGTATTTACACAATACTGGCTATTAGTTTTGTCATTTCACCCCAACAACTTAAAGGTTTGACACATTAACTATTATAGAAACAACATGTATACAGATTCACAAAAGGGCTGAGGTTGGAATGTCCCTCTGGAGGTCATCTAGTCCAACTTCCCTGCTCAAAGCGGGGTCAGCTAGAACAGACTGTGCTGTACCTTGCTCAAGCAGGTTTTGAATATTTCCAAGGAAGAGGACTCCTCAATATCTCTGGGCAACCTATTCCAGTATTTCACCATCATCACAGCAAAAGAAGTGTTTTCTTATGTTTAAATGGAATTTCTTATGGTTTAGTTTGTGCCTATCACCTCGTCTTTTCATGAGGCACCACTAAGAATAAGTCTGCTCAGTCTTCTTTACTCCCTACCATCTGGTACACACGCACATTCGTAAGATTCCTCTGAGCCTTCTCCAGGCTAAACATTTCCAGCTCTCTGCCTCTCTTAGTATGACAGATGGTCCAGTCCTTTAATCATCTTAGTGGCCTTTTGCTGGAATTGCTCCAGTATGTCCATGTCTCTCTCGTACTGGGGAGCCCACAACTGGGCCCAGCACTCCAGGTGAGTCTCACCAGTGCTGAGCAGAGGGGAAGGATCACCTCCCTTGAGCTGCT